>NC_056741.1:369967011-370239511 GCF_019279795.1 Protopterus annectens | reverse complement strand
TTACAATTAAGCCTACTTAAATTTAAAAAAGAGTAAAGCTTCCCTCAAAAGTTAATGATGTTCTCATGTAAACATCCAACAAAGTACAGAAAAAGTCAGGAATCGCCAAAATACTGCAGAAATAAAAACATATAACAGGATTTAATGCAATTAATAAAACAAATAAAATGTAGGTAAGAGTCCTCATGATAACAATTGCTTCATCAGACCTTAGTACAACATTCTTAAACAGCACACATTTTTAAAGAGCAAACCATTAATCATTTGAAAAAGCTGTCCTATCAAAACAACTTCCTCCCTATTAATGACCCATCCTGTTATAATTCAGAATTAAAAGCATTAAAAAGAGTGATAGTAACACATCATTCATCCTTGAGCACCAACGCTGAACAGGCCCTAAAACCATGGAATCAACCAACAAGAAGCACTTTATCTACTAATGGCCAGTGCAAGTAAGACATACACCCTAATTAAAAAACAGTCGCATCCGACTTGGGCATCGACTCTGGAAAAGAGAACCTGTGACTAAGGAACCAACCAGCATATACTACAAAGTATTCAGATGGCCAGTAAGAAGATCAACCAAGGTGAGTCGCTCGATTTACAAAACATTAGTACCAATAAAACATGTACCCTTATTAAAAACCAATCCCATTGAACTTAAATAATAATAATGGAAAAAAAAAACATTCAAATAATCATTTGAAAAAAAAACTGTCTTATCAGAATAGCATCCTCCATATTGATTACCTGTCTTGTAGCAAAGTAAAATTAAAACCAATCAAAAGAGCAATACTAGCACCTCTCTCAACCTTGAGCACTAGTGCTAAACAGGCACTGAAACCAGGGAAACAACCAGCCAGAAGTGCTTGATCTACTAATGACCAGTGCAAATAAAGCATACACCCTCATTAAAAACCAAACACATCAGGTTTGGACATAGCACTGGAAAATAAATCTTATAACTAAAGAATCAGCCAGCATATACTACAAAATATTCAGGTGGGCAATAAAAAGACCAACCAAAGAGAGTTGCTCAATCTGCAAAAGGCTAATAAAAATAAAACGCACACCCTTGTTGAAAACCTATCACATCAAACTTAAACATTAACTGGAGAAAAGAAGCTGTAGCTACAAAGTCAACCAGTGTAAACTGCAAAGTATTCAATAGCCAATAGAAAACAACTTCCACACCCTTCATGAAGAACCAATCATATCTAAAACAAAACAATGTTGTAGAAGTTTTCTTTTGGCTATTGAATACTTTGCAATTTTCAGCAAGGGTGTGTTTCTTATCTGGTTCCTTAGTCACAGGTTCTCTTTTCTAGCGTTGATGTTCAAGTCAAATGCAATTGTTTTTTAATGAGGGTGTGTGTCTTACTTGCATTGTCCATTGGTAGACTAAGCACTTCTTGCTGGTTGGTTCCATGTTTTTAGGGTCTGTTCAGCATTGTGCTCAAGGTTGGATAAGGTGTTACTCTTGCTCTTTTGATTAATTTTAATTCTACATCAGACAAGATAGGTCATCAGTAGAGAGGAAGTTGTTTTGATTCAGATGATTAATGGTTAACTATTTAAACATGTGTGCTGTTTAAGAATGTTTTACTATTGTCTGATGAATGGATTGTTACTGCAAAAGCACTTAACTCCATTTTATTTGTTTTATTAATTGCAATAAAACCTGTTATATGTTTTTAATTCTGCCCTGTTTTGGTGATCCATGATGTTTTTCTTTACTTAAATTTTAACCCAACTATTAAACTAACTTTTGCATTTGTATTATTTGTGTGTGTGTGTGTGTGTGTGTGTGTGTGTGTGTGTGTGTGTGTGTGTGTGTGTGTGTGTGTGTGTGTGTGTGTGTGTGTGTGTGTGTGTGTGTGTGTATGTGCATGCACATATGCATATAAAACAAAAATGTACATGTTCATTCCAAACAAAGCTGAAATGAGCACTAATGAAAATAAAACATCCCCCATGACCTAACTATTATACCATGTATAAATTCAAAAAATAGTTAAGTTCTGGTTTAAATGAGAAATGAGGTTTGGTAACAAACCAATTTTTCCAGGGACACCTTCAGGTGGGGGTTTAGACAGAAGTAGTAAGGAGTTTTTAAGGGTAAGGAAAAAAGATAGTTGGAGGGAGGAAAGCATTAAATAGAAAAGCAGGATGATTAGGAGGAAATGAGGTAAGGGTGGGGAGGGGCTTAGTAAGTTTTGTGAGAGTGTAACTGGGTGAACTTATTAGAGTGAGTTTATGTCCAAGATGACCTTTAGGTACTGCTGGTGCAGGTAGACCTTGGGTTAACAATGGTTGGTATGGGGGATTAAGTTACAGCATATATAAGTAGCAGTCATTAACCTCAATTTTTTTTTTTTTGTGGTTATTTTGTGGTTACTGCTTTCGGCCAACTGGTATGGCTGTTAAGGTGTTCTCATAGGCCACAAGGCTCTCAATGCATGTATGGGTAGCTTTGATGGTTAGGGGGAGGGGAAGATGTAAAGTTTAATGGTGGACATGTGGCATGCTTTTCACTGTTCAGATTTCTGCAGATGGTCCAGGTTTTAGCTGCACAGTGTTGTCCCACAGTTTGGGGTTGACAGGTATGCCTTTTAACTCTACTGATTTTCCCCAGTATTCTGCCTTAGAGTTCTGGTCCATTTTCATATGCCTGTGTTTTTTCCAGAGAAAGATGTGAGATTATTGAAGATTGAGGTTGGAAGTGATGACAGATGTTTGATATTCAATTTCATACCCTTCGGTACATTCATTCAATGCAAAGCCATTGTTTTATTAATTTTCTCTGTGTCGCAGGCAGTTAGCTACCCTCAATCCTGCACGTGTTGGGGGGGGGGGGCAGTAAGGCACTAACAGTCATGGTGGAAGGGCACACTTTTTGACTCCTTGTATAGGAGCATCTATCATATGCAAGATTATATATATACATACATATATATATATATATATATATATATATATATAATAAAGATAGATATTTGTGTTTGAGCACATTCTTATTTCTGGTGATCTGCAGTATTGGGTCCAGTCCAGGATATTAATCCAAGAAGGTGATTAGGGGGAGGCGTGCATTTGGGTGACAATGTAACTAGCTAATCAGTGTGGCTGTATGGTTAACTACACATGGCAGAATTGCAGAGTTTAAGCATCTGCACAGGGTTCAGCTAAGCAGTATCGTAAGTGGTTAAAAAAATGGTAGTATCAATTTTAGATGCTAATAAACTGGAAACAGGGTTGAAAGAAAAGGTAGCTCAAGGGGAGGGAACATCAGTAGGGCCTTTTCAGGTCGGAAAACTTAGAATCTGCATGGACTGACAAATTATTCTTGTGCTCAAGTGTTAATCTTTGCAGCAATATTTCAAATGAATTTAGCCATTGTGCGCATGCTTTGTTGGTATCCATGAATTCTTATTTTGCTCTGGTGTAGTTCTGTGTTGAAGTAATATAGGAGCTAGTGGGAAAATGGTCATTGTACTGGGACTATTTAGTTTTCAGGAAGTTACAGTAAGGTGTTTCTATTGTCAGCAGGCATTCTTGTCTTAGTGGCATTCGTTGAGGTTGATTGTGAGGATTTTGGTGCTGATATGAATGTTCTTAGTGGTTCAGTGTTGGGGGCGGGGGTGGCCAAGCTGTCATCTGGGGTTTAGTCTAGTTTTGCAGGGTGCAGGGCACCCATGGGTGTCAGTGGCTACCTCGCATGGGTATGCTGGTAGGGGCATACTATTCTGTTAACTTTCTAAGCTTGTAAGAGCTACATTTATGTGTTCACAAATAAAATGTGTGATGTATGCATCGTCACATTTTCCATATAACTTGCTAATTCCTTATATCTTAACCAGGGATGAAGGAAGTTTAAGATTCTTTCTACAAACACAAGTGTGTGTGTGTATGTGTGTGTGTGTGTGTGTGTGTGTGTGTGTGTGTGTGTGTGTGTGTGTGTGTGTGTGTGTGTGTGTGTGTGTGTATATATATATATATATATATATATATATATATATATATATATATAAAGCAGGTTTACCCTTGATGATTGGATGGGAGATAGGAAATTCATCCCATTGTTATGGCTAGGCTTGTATAGACCCTAGGGCCAATAGCCTAGTACCAACCTATGAGCCTATGAACTTATGTATGATTGAACATGTGGCATATTGTTTGCAGTTCAGGTTCATACCCATCTTTAACTTCTAAAGGAATTCGCTGAGGCCCTAAGAAACTTTTTAGAATTAGCAATGTTTTCTTTCCAGACTCTAATATAATTTGAAAATATAGAACAGTTTTAAAATATTTATAATTGCAACTTTTATTGTCCCTTTCATTAATCTGTCCATTTTACCACCATTTAAATGGGAGTTTAGATATTGGAAGATATATCACTTACATGCATTAGATTATATTAGAACTCTTAGTTGAGGCCTTATGTTGTACATGTAAAACCTGCTTCTTTTAGCAAGTTACAGGATTTTCATTCCTTATTAATGTATTTTGTAGTTCTGTACAGTTATAAAGCTTTTATTTGTATGATGAAAAGAATTGTAAATATTGTAAAAGAAAGAAATGTTGTGTTTTGTAGTAAAGAAAATATTGAAGCTATTTGGTGCTTGAATGTGATTGGCAAGTATTTCAGTTTTGTATATTGTGAAACATAAAATATTTATTGTTTGAAAGTTCTCTTGTCTTAGGTTTAAAAAAAATGATCCTATTTTGGTTTTGTCCCCTTACTATTTCTGCCTTCAGACAGATTTCTTGCTTTAAGACGTTGAGAGGTATGATTAAGAGGAGGGCAGGAAGATTGGGTCACAACACTCCAGTTTTTCCTCAGTGTTCAGATTTGATTCATACTTTGGTCATTAACACTTAAAGTTGGTTCCTCATGAAACTTGGAATCTTTTGAATGTTGTTAGTGGCTCCCTATCATTCAGTCTGCATAGTCATATGAGGTCTTTTATTCTTGCAGCTCACTAGGTGATCATCGGTGTTTGTAGGAGCTTGTGGTATCCTTTGTGACATTATTTGAGCTTTTGGTTTTGAGGCATTTTACTGGTCAGGTTGGCTTTGTGTCTTTACCATCTGGTTTACTGAGGGTTTTAATCACGGGCAGTATCATAGACATAAATAACATTTGGTCACTGTGCATGAGCAGTTGAGCGGGAAACCGTTGGAAGGGTTGGGGTCATTGGGGGTGGAGCATGGGGTAATCGAGTACATCAGTAATTAAACAGGGGTAAGGGCAGAGACAGATTAAGGCAGTTAGCTAGAATAGTATGGGTGCTGAAGAAGAGATCATGTATTTCGACTGTATGAATTTTTGCAGTGTCTGGATTTGTGCCTCATGTTTTTGGTCTGTCATCATGAATTTTGTACTTATTTGGTGGGTCACAGGGATGATCTGGGGATTGAAGTCACTGGAGGGGGATATATAGTGGAATTTCATTGTTAGGTTTCTTCAGGAGATGCTTGTTGATACAAACCTTTCTATCCTGACAACTTATGTTTGTGGGAACAATGTTTTGAAGTATGTCTATGGTTTGGGCCTTCGTCTTCCACATTTTGTCAGGCTTGGTTCAGGTTTCTGGCACTAAGAGGTTGAGAGATATGGAAGAGATACTAAAGTAGTTTGACACAACATTGCAGTTTGGCCACCTATTGCATTGCAATTTGTTCCGCTGCTTATTGTAGGTGTAAGGGGGATGCTGTTGTACCATCACATTCAGTCATTTGAGGCTGAGAATGGTATTACATGGAATAAATGGACAAAGGGGGAGCACTTACTACAGGCATGATTACAACCATAACTAAGGAGCATAAGATAGGTAAATTTAATAACTTTATTTATAGGCCTTTAATGCATATTATGGTTTTGTTCTAATTACCATTGACATTGTTCAGATTGCTGACACTGTGTGACACTCTTTCAATGTGCAATTTCAGGAACATTAACTTCTATGACCTCTGAGAAACTTAACTTAAAATGCATACATCTTGGAGGTATGACTGTGGGGATGTAGTTTACCTTTTTGTTTTAAGCACTGCCAGTTTATTGCTGTTACACATGTCACTGTGGAGTCGCTTGTACAACAAAGCATTGCGAGGGAGAAGTTGCAAAGGCTGCACAGTGTAATAGACAAGTGGGGAAGTGCAGAGTTTGCAGCAACACCAATTTGGTTAAATAGGACAGCACTGTTTCTCAGATAATTGGGCATTTTGTTTCATTTAAAGTTAGGTAGGAATGATTACAGTATAGTATATTCTGAAACCTGTAGGAGGTCTGGTAATGTTATGGGGTGTCATCTTAGGTAAAGCCTCTCCTTTATCAAGGATGATGCTGCAGGCTCCTTTATCTCCTATAATGTTAAATGTATGGAATGGTTAAATTTTCATTGCATTGACTGCTTCCATTACCAATATGAGGAACGCTGCTGCTATACTGTGGAACACATGGGTAAAAGGTGGAATCCTCACTAAGGCATTTTAGAGGATTTACTTTACTTTTTCTCTTTGTAGATGGTAGTATTATGATGGGTGTTCCAGTTGTTGTAGCGCTACACTAGGCTTGCAGATGGTGGAAGCAGGTTGTTGCAGCGGATGTTCCGGTTGCTACAGTGGTGACCAACTAGGTCACACATGGGGGAACACAAACTGGCCAACTGTTACTGGCTTTAAGGAAGTGGATTTCAAAGGAAAGGGATTCTGCTGGGATGGAAGTTCCAGTTGCTGGAGTGGCGCACAATGAAGTTACAGATAATTTTACTTTAATTAGTACTCATTAAGGCATGTCAACGCTGGTGGGGTTCGAGATAGGTGGAATGGAGTCACAACCATAGGATCATAGGAGGTAAGTAGGATCAGGGCTCTAGGGCCCTTATGGGCTAGCCAAGTTCAACCCTTATTTCCACATGCGGTACTTGCTATTCTTGTTCAAGAGGGACATGGGTAGAATCCTTGCCATGAATTACAGTTACCGATTTAGGTTCAATTGGCGTAGTGCCTGGTGAATCCAGTGGAAAGAGGAGACCATAACTGGGTAAGACATGTGGAAAGCAGGTGCAGCAGTTGAGGCATGCTGTCACAGGAGATGTGCCCACTACAGGGGCAGCGCATGATGTAGTTTCAGATGGGGAAGTGCAGAATGGGTATCAGCCAGTGTTCTGAAGGATGTGGAGTCATATTTGATGGACTCTAATGGGATGGATGTTACTGTCGTTGGAGTGGTACTCAATGAGTTTGCATGTAAGCCTACTTTATTCATTAAGGCACACCAGAGTATGGTTTGGGAGTAGTGTGGGAGCAGATGATGATGGGGTACATCTGGGGCAGAGTGAAGCAGGTTGGGGGTTTGTTTATGGGGACTTTGCAGTTGTCCACAGGTGGAGTGTAGTCACAATATTGTAAGGTTGGGCTGCATCGTGTGGTAATGATAGTTGAGTATTTCTGTGACAAGGTCATGCAGGTAGGTTGCTTAGTGGCCAGTGCTAGGTGGGAGTTTAGCACTGTTCTCCATTGGATTTGCTAGCAGCGGACAGGTCTTAAAACAGGTGTGTGTGTGTGTGTGTGTGTGTGTGTGTGTGTGTGTGTGTGTGTGTGTGTGTGTGTGTGTGTGTATGTGTGTGTGTGTGTGTGTGTGTGTGTGTGTGTGTGTGTGTGTGTGTGTGTGTGTGTGTGTGTGTGTGTGTTTGTGTGCGTGTGTATGGTGATTGTGTTCCAAACAAGGCATTGTTTGGGGGTTGCTAGGGGATGCAGGCCATGTTTGTTCGATTTATTGGGGGAGAGGAAATAAAAAAAATTATAGGGTGCAGTATCGAGACAAGGGCTGACTAAGGTTAGCATGGAGCTCAATTTTGCATGTTTTGGCTTTTTGGCTAGCAGGATGGAAGGACTTTGGGGGGGATGTACAGGATGTTAGGAAGGATGTTACTGTTTGGAGTTAGTCTGTCTGGTCTGTCTGCTGTTGAAGGTTTAGTAGAAGTTTGAGGGAAATGGTTAATTTTCAATTGGACAATAGGGTGGTGGTATGAGTTCCAGGTGTTGTAGGAGGGGGGGGGTTCAGGTTGGCTTAGAATGATTGAGTGTGCTATAGGATTTTGGGGCAGCTTTTTCATAGGAAAGTATATGGTAGGGAATTTCAAGATCTTGTTAAATTGTGTTTAGGTTTTGCGAACATGGTAAGGCAGTTTAGTTGGCCCAGATTAAGGTGTCAAGGTTATGTGGTTTTACTAAATTGAGGCTGGGGGGGGGTCATAAGTTTTTGGGGTTGGGAAAAAGTTTGCTAGAGTGCAGACTGAATCACTATGGCTATTGACAAGTTAAGTTTTATTGTCAGGGATGGTTTGGTAAATGGGGATTTCTTGGGTTATGATCTGAGGGGAATTGGCATTATGGAGTAGTGACTTCATTAGGAGGATGGTCCATTGGTCATCAAATACTACGTTGGTCATTGGATGTTTTTGTTTTACATTAGACAGTGGGTATGGTTGGATTATTAGATTGGTTGAGAGGAAATCTCAGTTGGATATCATTACATCCTGTTTGGTGGTACACTTGGCAGGTTATAACTGATAATAATTGCAGAGATACAGTTGGTAGTTAGGATACATGAGGATATGTTTGATTTGCAGAGGTTTTACAATGGTATGGATATTACTATGGCATGGGATAGGGCTCATTGATTTGATTTCAGCAGCTTAGGCAACTGGGTAATTTAGATGACAGGGATCCAATCTGATTCAGAGGAGAGGGAGTACACCGAATGATGTTTGGCTACATCCTTTTTAATGTACGGTTAGGTTTGTTTCAGAAGGTTTTTTTGAAAGTCTTGGTATGAAAAAGGGGGAACAGCCTGGTCAGGCTGGAAGAGTGGCAGGCTTGTCACTCTTTTGCTCTCCCTCTGGTACTGGTGGTTCATTTAAATGAGTTGGGAAATACAAGTGATTGGTTGGACACTGCTTGACAAGTAAAATTAAGCAAGCAGAGGTGAGGACACTGCTTATTTGGATGGGTGTTTATTTCATTGAGTTGGGAAACACAAGTGAGTGACTGAACGCTGCTTGATAAGTAAAAGTAACTGAGTGGAGATAAGGATGCTGCTTACTTGGTTGGTGTAAGCAGTGTCACACTGGCCTAAGTTAATAGTTATATGGATGTTTATGCTGTGGTAAATAAATGGAAATATTACTTGGTCAATAAAGTTCATCAAATGTCATTTGGTGTAATATGTGTTTATTGAAGAGGACTGAGATAATGTATTATTTCCACTTGTATGCTTATTTATTTACTTATAATTATTATATTCATCCTCTTAATGTTGCAGGAAGGTTTAGTATGTAATGTTTTGCATATCATACTAGCACATTTTGTTGCAGTTAGATGCCTTTTTTGTTTTCAGGCGTATTGTTTGCAATCGACTTAAAAGTGCACTCTACTGGATATTGATTGCAAGGAATAATTGATTACAATGAAATATTTGATACATTTTTTACCGATGCTCATTTGGGCTTCGGTTTGTATGACAGTGTATAATTTTCAGTTGTTTGCCTACCTTTCTGGCACATACATATTTCTTTATATTTTTGTGATTATATTTACACTTTTTACGTTTCAAGAAGTTTCGCAGAGTGATGTCAGTTTTTTTATGTTGGAGTCTTTGTATTATGTGATGGTAGTGGGAAGTTGTACAGTACATGTTCCTAGTTATTGGTGTATGTTAATTTACCCACTGAGAAAGCTTTAGCGAAACCAGCATGGGTATTTTTGAAGCTGCTTTTTAATAAACGTTTTAATAAACTTTGATACTAAATTTTTGGTCCTTGACTGCTGGATTTTTTTTTGCTGTACTTTTTTGGATTCCTGCAGTCTATACACACACACACACACACACACACACACACACACACACACACACACACACACACACACACACACACACACACAGTATCTTCTTCTTCTTCTTCTTTCGGCTTTTTCCCGGTCAGGGGTCGCCACAGCGGATCACCTTGTCCGCACATTGAATGGCAGTGGAGTTTTATGGTGTCGAGTTGCCAGCCCAGTGCCCAACCTTCCACAGAAGGCACACTCACACGCACACCTAGGGCCAATTTAGAGTGTCCAATCCACCTACAGCATGTCTTTGGGATGTGGGAGGAAACCGGAGCACCCGGAGGAAACCCACGCGACCACAGGGAGGACATGCAGACTCCACACAGAAGGCACCCCAGCCGGGGATCGAACCGGAGAACCTCTTGCTGTGAGGCGGCAATGCTAACCACTGCACCACCGTGGACACACACACACAGTATATGTAGTAGAAAAACTGCAAGTAATTGAAAACTCATAATATGAAACATTTTGACAGCTGGCAGAAATTATCAAAAACTCATTTGATTTCTTAAGCTGACATTACTTTGTGAGAGGTTGCAGAACATTGGGTTGTGGGAATTTGCCCTAATCCTGGAGTTGGTATATAAGCTAAAAAAACCCACAACTTTTTTCCCCATTATTTTGAGTTTCGGTTTTTGGATATACGTTTTGCTATTCAATGTTTTTAAGTACATCTCTGTATACACAAATATATATAGATATATAAGATAAGAGAGAGAGACTTACAAGGAGAGAAATGTAAATGTATCTATAAATGTATTTTTGTTATTACACTCTCATGAAAATTAACCAGGAAATTAGAGTCTATATTACGTGATCGAACAGTGAAATGTTCAAACATGTAATAGTCAACCCCTAAATGTCGAAATGCCGTAATGCCGAACGGCAAAAAACCCCCCAAAAAACATAAAAACATCCAAACTAAACATAAAAGCGCTCTAAGCAGGGGGGGACAAGCACCCCTGCACCCTCCACAGCCCTGCTACTTAAATATACCAACTCCAATATCGCAGTACAGTGCAGACAATGGAAAGCTTCCATGTCCGCACTATACAGAGATCTTCATTGAACCGTTAAACATCCCGACGGTTCGACATTTAGGGGTCAATTATTACATGTTCGAACATTTCACTGTTTGATCATGTAATATAGACCCAGGAAATTATTGTAATAGATAAAGCAACCTGACAAGCTGCTGCTTCTTCAGCTGGTGTCTCATCATAAGTCGACAAAAATTCAGGTTTCTGGATCTGGATTTCCCAGTCAGGATCTACTGTGGATATACCCTGAGGAAAGTTCAAGTTTATCAAAAATATAATATATCACTAGGGAAACCCAACTAGTAACAAGTAAAATACCCACAAGCAAGATGAAAATCAACGATGCTGTTTATTAAACAAACTAAGCACTTTCGCCCGTATTTCATTCGGGCTTCTTCAGAGTTCATTGTTTTCACAAAACTTTTTACAATAAATAGTCAACCACAAAAGTTGTTCACAATTCTAGACAATACAATTCAAACATCCATAAACTTTAATATACCTGGATACACCCCCAAACTGCAATTAAAGGAACATTCACTAAATAAAGAAATTACTCATTTACTCATCTAAAAACTGTCATAAAAATCTTAATATTAGCATAATGATAACCTGTCATGTATCATCAATCAATAGCTAAATAAAGTGTGATCTATGTTTTAAAATACTAGACACAGAAACAGATTCATTGATACCTGGTAATTTGGTAGCTTCTAATCTCAACTGCCAAAGACATTCCTACACTTCCAGTAATGTTTTTGAGTCACCCCCTCTCATTTTCGGGCACTCTATCATAAAAAATTAAAATTTCCTAAAATTGTTACATTGCACACTGTGTGGATACAGAGTGCTTATATTATTTTTATTTTTGATGTCCCTAGTGTGTTCAAAAATTCATAGCCTCAATTTACCAGTGGTTTTTCCCACATAAAATGCAGGACAACCTAAACACGTAGCCACATATACCACCATATTGGTATTACAATTGCAATAACCTGGGCATCTAACTGATCTCTTATAATGACTAATAGATACATATGGACCATCATTAATGTATTTGCAGGTACTACACATCCCATACTTGCTCATCCTTGAGGCACATTGTTGCTTCTGTGCCATCCATCCATTCTCAAGTAGTTCTTTCATATTAGTACCCCTACATATATGTATATAAAAGTAGGTTTGTAACCTAAAATGTTTTTCAAATCCCCTGTAGAAACACTGTCACAAGTTGTTTGTAATATCGCCTTCACCCCTGGTGCTATCTGATTGTATTGCAGCACCAGTGCTCCCTTTCTGCTTTTAATCTGGTCATCCATATTTCTCATATTAGAACTCATCACTAAACCTGCTCTCAAAATAGGCTGAAAATACATCTCCCTTCTCCTTGTGACCTTGTTGTGAGTCCTTATCAATAAATCTAGGGGATACTCCCTGTTCCTGAGCACGTCAATGAGGATGAACATTTCCTTTATGAATATGTCATCCTCACTTACCAGTCTAGAGAGCCTAACCATTTGCCCTTTTACAACATTTTTCTTTTGAGAATAGGGTGGCAACTATTGAAGTGTAAAAATGAATTTGGATACTTTCTTTACGAAAAATATTAGAGCATAAACTACCATCCTTGTCTCTTTTGTATAATAAGATGTCTAAAAATTCAATGTTGTCCTTATTAACATGACTAGTCAATTTTAAAAAAGTTGTGGTATTGTTGAGATATTCAATACATTCTTCAACTAGATCCCTACTACTCCTCCACAAAATAAGTATGTCATCCAGGAAGTGCAGATAGATGATAATCTCTGACATAAACTGGGATTTAAACACATAATTAGCTTCCCATTTTGCCAATATTAAATTGGCAGAATGTGAGACACTTCTTGCACCCATTGCAATTCCCTTAGTTTGCCAAAACTATTCAACATCAAATAAAACTAAATTATTCAACAAAACCATCTCCATTAAATCCACTGGCAAACCCCTTTTAACATTATGTAGGCCTTTGCATTATGAACATTTCTCTCTGTTAAAAAAGGGGTTTCACACTGGGAAGACAATAACTTTAAGTAATGCAAGACAAATGCAACTACGGTAATAGGGGAAGATAATAATAATTATTTCTTACTTTTTTTTTAATTTCTCCAAATCTTTTGGGGTTCTAATAATACAGTGATGGGAATGGACCCCATTCCTAAGTCAAAGTACAATTAAAGTTCATGAAATTAGTATTGTTTAAACTCCTTCAGCAAAAAATGCTCTTCGCAGCACCGGCAATGTGCCCAGTAATGATTCCTTCTGCAATTTGTATGGAGTTACATGTATTGGTAGCATATCTAAATATGATTGCAGACTCTTTTTGATAAGACCAGTTGCTCCTACGACAATTGGAATTATCTGGATATCTTTCTTCCACATCGCTCTTGATTCTGCTTGCTTGTGTCTCTTTGTGTGCAGGACACTGTAGTCACTAGGTGTGGCAATTTCAATGATCAGTGTTACTTTTGTCTTCTTTTCTTGGACCACTATATCTGTTTTTCTAGCATCTATCTTTTGAACTGTTGGTAATGGATGATCCTGTGTGATGTAGACTTCATCATTTTGTTTGATGTTTTGTGGCTCGTTACCAGTGTTTTTCAGCCACTTCAGTACCATAAGGTTTGCACAATCCCCAGTGCAGCAGTCTCACCACATTATTATGCCTTTCAGTATACAGTTCTTCTGCTGTTATGTCACATCCAGCAATGTAGTGTGCAACTGTTTCCAATTTTGTTTTGCAAAACCTACATTTGTCTGTTTCTCCCACGTGTTCAATTAACTTTCTAAACAAATGTGTATGTAGCCCAGTATCTTGGGCCACCAATATTAACCTTTCATTTTTTGGTTTAAATTCACTTCTCCTTAACCATTCCTGCACTCATTCCTGATCAACATGATGTTCTTCCAGAAGTTTTTTTATACTTGCAACTATATTTATACTTTTTCCACATTCCTTGCCTTCTCATTTGATCCTTCTCCTTATATTCTTTCTTGTGTTTTTGGCACATTCAGTTGCTACTTGGTTTTTATCTACTTCTGGTTTGATTTCCATTCCTATTTGACGTCAATATCCTTCTGCTAAAGTAAACAGAGAAGTCATCTTATATTTATTCTCCTCATGTTTCAGAACTTTCACTACATTTGGGTCTTGTGAGGTTAGCAGATATGTGTTGAGTCCCAAGATTGCAGATCTATAAATGTAATCAATTTCAAGGAGGCTTATACCTCCTTCAGATAAGGGAGTATATAATGTTGGTATGCAGTAATTTTTGTAAATCATTTGGTGAGCATGAAACATCTTTTTCGTTTTCCTATATAATCTATCCAACACATTTTGGGGCCAGTCAATCACTCCAAAACTGTAAGTTAGGACAGGAAGAGCAAATTGGTTTATAGCTTAAATTTTGTTCTTAGATGTCAGTGCTGTTTTCAGGATTAATGTAAGTCTTCTGAAATATTCCTTATTAAGTTTTATTTGCATTTGTTCATGTTTTATTGTTGATCCTTCATCAACTCCCAAATATTTATATACTCCCTCTTGCTCAAGTTCTTTTATATCACATTCTTGTCCCAAAATGATATTTTCCTGGTGTTGCAGTTTTCCTGCTTTAAAGATTGCTTTTGCACATGTATCAAGACCAAATGACATTCTTATACCATCTGAAAAAGTTTTGACAACTTGCAGTTGTCTTTCAGTTCCTCCGCCTCACAGTAAGATGTTGTCCTGTTCGATTCTCAGCTAAAGCGTCTTCTGTGTGGAGACATGCATGAATGGGCGTACCTTCGTTGAAGGTTGTGCGTCAGAGCTGGCAACTCGGTATGTAAAAATCTACTGCCAACCATTAGCGGACCGGAGTTCCGCTGTGGCGACCCCTAACCGGGAAAAGCCGAAAGATACAACATCTCATGAGCTATATAGTTTTAAATCACTGACAAAGCGAAGATGAGAAGTCTTTACACTTAACTGTTTTTAAGGAGCCAAATTATAGCCATGGCCTAAGCTGTTAAGTAGACAGCTTAATGGGTTAAGGGCAAGGCAGAATAGCAGTGGTATCCCAGGGATAGTTATTTGTCCTTTATCATAGGTTAATTGCAAAGTGGTCTGCAACTGTTTCATGGTCACTGTAAAGCACTCTTTTATCCATGAATGTGGGACACTATAAAATACTTTTCTGTAGTCAATGCATACCATACTTAGACTCTTCCCCATTTTACAGTTCTCCACTATGATGTTATTTAACAACAAATGATTCTTTGTTCCATATGACTTTCTTTTATTGCCCTTTTGCTCTACTGCCAAGACCAAGGTCTGAGGAAACAGTCATAGAGGCTGTGATAGCACTTATGTTTTGGTATTTTAAATAAAGTCTTTGTATCCAGCTGTGGTGGACAAGGTTCTATTTACTTCTGTTTTGGTGTTCTGCTTCATTTGGAGCCTGTCCATTATCCATAACTTTTGATGTTTGTTATTTTACTTGTATTTCTTACCTCTTTGAGTTAAAAGATGACCTCTTATAGAAAGAAAGTAAAAAATTAAGGAAATTCTACATTGTTGTCAGGTCCAAAATCTTGCAAAATAGTCATGCATGATACTAGACATGAAAGACGTCCATAGCTAAACTAGGGATATATAAAAGCAGTGAATGATTGTCAGCCAGAATATATTGGCCAGATATGATGAACAAAATGGACAATTTCTAGGTTTCTTATCTAGAATGTCAGAATATTACGCCACAAGCTAGATTTAAGAGTTCACTAATTCCAATGTTTATTACAGAAGTGCCTTTGAGCGCATTGCTATGGACATTGTGAGTCCACAAGTAGCATCAAGCAGTGAATAGCAGTATGTACTAGTAATACAGGATTATGCTGTGACATTTCCAGAAGCTGTTCCATTATGTAATGGTAACGCTAAGACTATTGCCAAATTGTTGGCATTACTACGCTCTAGAGTGGAGATCCCTAAACACTTACCTACTGAATAAGGGCCATTGTTTATGTCAAGGTTATTACCTAAGTTATGCTAGTGTTTTAAGGAAATTCAAATTAATTAAAAATGCCAGTATATTATTAGCAAACTAACGGCTGTTTTAACATGACAATGAAATTCATATTAATCAAAATAATTGACATACATGGCAAGAATTGGTTATTATCTATGCATTAAAAGAGTTTTCTTTGTTTCCTTTTTTTTTTTTTTTTACAGTAGCATCTCAGTGGCCTTCTTTATATTGATAAAGAGATTTGGGAAGAAGATAAGACACCATTTAATACTGTGATAGTATATTACATTGGTGTGCAAGATAGATTATGGCTGGCTATGTCCATAGTAAATGAGCTGATGCATAAAATCTAGGAGATGCATCAATGAGGGTACAATAAGAAATCTCACCAGAGAGAATGTAACTGAACAGGTATTAGTATTGGTACCCCACAGAGAGCAAACATTTCTAAATGCAGAGAACTACGAATTTAGGCACCCAGGAAAAAGAAAGGTATAGCAAATCTATCATGTTAGAGTACTACAGCCGTAGGACGTTAAGAGCAAGATCTGTTGTAAGCTTACAAGGACAAATTCATACTAGAGAGATCAGTTCATCTATACCTGAAGTACAGCTAGGGGGGTCCTTGTCAAAAATACAAAAGCAAGAAATAAGAGAACTTGTATTAAGAAACAAAGGGGCACTTACAGAAAAAAGGAGACAAATAGGAAATAATAGCATGACTATTAAGAAATGAAGTTATATTCACACCTGGAAAAAATACTTCAAAAAAATAACAGAAAGAGAATGTTAGGCTGAGACATAATAGTACCAGAGTCAAAGAAACAATTAGTAAAAAAAGAAGTTAAGCAGTAAAAAATTAGGTGCAACCTAAGAACCAAAGAATGAATGGATTGAGCTAATGGTGCTAATTTCTTAACTTGATAGAAGTATCAGATTCTGTAATGACTGTGAAATACTGAATAGCCTCTTAAATGCACTACTCACAATATAATGAAACTTACCTACTGATAAAATGTTAAAGCCTTACTCCTAATATGCTGCAGCATTCCTGCAAATAAAATGGTAAAGCTCTTCTTATAATATGCCACAGTGTTTCTACAGATAAAATGTTAAAGCAGTACTCACTATATGCAGCATCTCTGGATAAAAATGTTAAAGCCCTGCTGAAAATATACTGCAGCATTCTAAAAGAAAATGTTAAAGCCCTGCTCCCAATACACTGCAGAATTCTAAAAAATAAAATGTTAAAGCCCTACTCGCAATACGCTGATCCATATTAACAGATAAAACTTGAAAGCCCTTCTCTCAAAATGCTGCAGAATACCTAGGGAAAAATGCTAAAGCCCTAGGTATTGCATCCTAACTATGGATAAAATGTTAAAACCCTATGCTCAATATGCTGTTCCATTTTTAGAGAGAAAACGTTTAAAAGGTATTCACATTATACTGCTACTTACCCAGTGATAAAATGTTAAATCCCTACAAACTATATGTGCAGCATTCTGAGAGATGTTGTTTCTTTCGGCTTATCCCGGTTAGTGTTCGCCACAGCGGAACTCTGGTCTGCTAATGTTTGGTAGTGGATTTTTATGTGCTGAGTTACCAGCCCTGACGCACAACCTACAACGAAGGCACGCCCATTCACGCATGCCTCCACATAGAAGATGCTCTAGCTGAGAATCGAACGTGACAACATCTTGGTGTGAGGTGACAACGCTACCGCAGCACCACTACCGAAGTGAAAACCCTTATAATGTGATGTGTTACACCTATGGATAAAATCTTAAAGCCTTATTCACCAAATTTTGTAGCATACCTACAAATAAAATGTTAAAGTACTACTCACAATATGCTGCAAAATATGTATCGATAAAATGTTAATGCCCTACGCACAATAGGGTGCACCATTCTTAAAGATAACATGCAAAAGCCCTACTCATAGTTTGTTACAGCATACTTACTGATAAAAATGTTAAAGTGCTACTTACAACGTGTTATTGCTTACCTATGGATAAAATGTTGAAGCCTTCCTTACAATATACTGCAGTATAACCATGCATTAGATGTTAAATACTCACAATATGCTGCAGCATACCTATGCATTAGATGTTCAAGCCCTGCTTACAATAGGCTGCAGCATACCTATGCATTAGATGCTAAAGCCCTAGTCACAATATGCTGCAGCATACCTATGCATTAGATGTTAAATCCCTACTCACAATATGCTGTATACCTATGGATAAGATGTTAAAGCCCTACTCACAATATGCTGCAGCATACATATGGATTAGATGTTAAAACCCTACTCACAATGTGCTGCAGCATACCTATGGATTAGATGTTAAAGCCCTGCTCACAATAGGCTGCAGCATACCTATGCATTAGATGCTAAAGCCCTACTCACAATAGGCTGCAGCATACCTATGGATTAGATGTTAAAGCCCTACTCACAATAGGCTACAGCATACCTATGAATTAGATATTAAAGACCTACTCAAAATATGCTGCTGTGTATAAACATGATATGCTCATCTATTCAAGGTGATGGTACTTTCACTTAGCAAAAGGGCAGGCTGTACTACAATATGTAAGACAGGCAGACATTAATGTGAATGCTGAAGAGTGTAAAATTGGGCATGGCAGAAGACAAATATCTGAAGTACCTCATAGCCGAGGGGGTGGCAAAAGTACAGGTAGAAACGACAGAGGCATTTAGGGAGGGGGTAACATAGCTGTCAAGCTCTCAGTGCAAGAAATCTGAACAAAGACAGAAACAATGGGGGACAAAGACACAAAAATATGAATAGATTTTAAATATCATTTCTATAAACTTAGAAAGTTGCTAGCAGTTTTTGCATTATTATGCATTTCTGAAGGATATGAAGTCTGAAACTGAAATGGCTATCATTATCGTATCCTTTAGTGACGTCAATCCTCAGTGATTTGCCAGAAAACATTAATTTTTGAGGAAAAGACTGAAAGTATGAGGCAAAATTCTGGACATTCTGCAAAACTCTGGCCAGTTGAGAGGTATGAGGGAACAGGACATGTACACAGTACACTGCACTAAGTCCCACTTTAGTGCTGTTGTTGGACTATCTAAGTAGCAGGGAAAAGATGCATGTAGTTTTGCGACTGTTTCCTGTCCTGTGACAGATATTACAAATGTTAAAGCACTTAGGAAAGTGCAATGTTAGTGCAGAGAGAACATTAAATGAAAGGAAAATAATACTATGCGCTGAATCAGTGTTAGCAACTTCTGCTTTTAGTAAGGAACTTATTTCATATACAAGTGCATTAGAAGTAGATTTAGGAGCAAAAGTGTCCCAGAATATTCAAAATGAGCACCATTCTGTTTGCAAAATCAACTGGAAATGAAGCAATATGAAAAGTGCTTTTCCTCCATAGGAAGGTAGTGCTTAGTTGTGAACTAGGCTGTGTGTGTGTTAATGTATTTCCTGTTAAGTGCTGGCCAGTGGTAACTGAATATACTGCAAGATGGCATTATCAATACAGCCCTACTAAAAGACTATCATTCATAAACCCTTGCTGGCCGATAGGAATGCTGATGGCTTAGCTAGGTCTTAACAGTCTATCAATATAGGTCCAGGCAGATATATATATATATAATACAATATTAGTCCAAGACCAATTCACTTGTTCTTAGAGACAATAGCTTGTGACATCTCTTAAGTAAAAAAAAAAAAAAAAAAAACGTGGAACGTGCATTTAAGTACATCTTGTTTTGTTACATTATCACAAGAAATAGCCAGGGAATTATTCCATTGGTTTAAATAAAGGCCAGAAGCTGTAATCCTTATTTGCCAGCCTGTTGCTGGAGTGGCTATGGGGTAGTGAGCCTGTATACTGGAGATGCTGCGAAGAAATGTGAAGTTACATTAGAGGTACTGTACATATTGCAAAAAAAATAGTGGAATTAACTGAGTTTTTGTTTCAATTTAATTTCATCCTGTAAATAAACCTGTCTTTTGATATATTTCTGCCTTCACTACTACATACACACACACACACATGCACACAAGTGTATTGGTAAAACTCAATGTGCAGAAATATTGACATACATTGTGTTGAAACCTCCACATCTAAAGAAAGTTAAAATAAAAAAAAGACCACAAACTTTCAAACATAATTTGTCGGTATACTGTACCGCTATAGTAATTGGTTTTCCTAAGTTAATGTATACTGTTAGGTTCTGACCACCTGCCTCATCTTACTCATGTGGGTTTTTGCCCCGTCCCTAACCCTAAAAATTAACATAAGAAAACCCATTTCCCTAACAGTACCACCAAACCAGATGACAAACAGCATCAAACATGCACAGCAAGAAGTCTATGCCCATACTTAGCTCTTACTCAAACCTTAACCCGCAAAGACTCACACACACCCACACACACACCCACACACACACACACACACACACACACACACACACACACACACACACACACACACACACACACACACACACACACACACACACACACACACACACACACGCATGCACAAAACATTCACAATACAAACTCTATCCCCTTACTTAACCCCTACGCAAACATTAACTAGTGAACAATTGTACACTCATGCATTCATCCTCACTTACCTGAACAGCTCAGACATTTCTTCAGGAGAAGCAATGTTTGGCAACAATTGCTTTTGACAACTAAGTAATACAATCATTTGACAAAGGAAAAAATCTAATTTTTTTCTGTACACATGTTTTCTAGATGATATTCTCATCTTATATAAGGGTAGTGTGGATGAAGCAGAAAGATTTGTGGACTATTTGAATCAAACAACCAACTTTTTAAGGTTTACACACACATTCAACATGGAAAGCATAGCTTATTTGGACATTGAAGTGTTCAAAGTTCATGCTCAGAAGGGGCTGGCAGCCAGGATCCATAGGAAACATACATTCACAAACACTTATTTACATTTCAACAGTTCCCACCCTTTCCACCAGAAGAAATCTGTAATAAAATGACAATTGGTCCGAGCGGTGAGGATGGTAACTGTTGAGAGTGACTTTACAGTAGAATGTAATAAGATAGCTGACATGTTCCTCACTCGACGTTACCCAGGGGAGCTTATTAATGAAATGATGGATGAAGTGTTGTACAAAAGAGCAAGTGGATTTTATTCACCCCTACTGCAAAGTTCTTTGTCGCCATGTAATAGGATGAATACTCCTCAAAAGGTTAATAGGTCACTGGTGTCATTTATTTAACATTTAGTCCTGAATGTGGCCAGATTATTTCAATTAGAAAGAAAAACTGGAATTTATTTAGCAACAATTTAGAATTACGCACCTTGTTAGGCCTATTCCCTTTTTTTACATTCAAGAGAGGTATGAATTTGAAAAACATTTTAGAAGTGAAACCACATAAAGTTATTAAGAATCCTGGTATGAGCAAATGTGAATCTTGCAACGTCTACAAACACATGAATATAGGATATTGATTTAATATCAGGGATAAAAACTATAAGATTCTGTCAGGCAAGTACAATTGTAATACAAATTATGTGGTATATCTCGCTCAATCTAATCTATGTCCTGTATATATATATATATATATATATATATATATATATATATATATATATATATATATATATATATGAACTGCCTTTGTGCCTGCTGTTACTTGTCTGAAGAAGTTTGGTCATTGCACCAGATGAAAAGCACTTTACTTTATTTTTCTTTCAGCGTGGCACTACGTTCTGGTTTTAACCCTAATAAAGAGCTGAATAGCTGAAGATTTCCTGGGTGCTTGAAATGCTTTGTCCCTCATTTGTGATAGCAACAAGAACTGTTGACTTTCTCTGCATTCAAACAAAAGCATGTAAACTGTGTGTGTGTCTGTGTGTGTGTGTGTGTGTGTGTGTGTGTGTGTGTGTGTGTGTGTGTGTGTGTGTGTGTGTGTGTGTCTGTGTATGTGTTGCTATTAAAATGTGGAACAGCGGTTACACAAAACTGGGATGGTCGAATGGAGATCACGTTATAATGGAGATGGGTAAATTTTCACTTTGCCTCACTGTAATGCAATCTTGGAGTTTGTATATATAATATGCAGGAGGTGTGGGGACATAAGCAGAAAATCACCGGAAGTCAAGGTAACCTGGCTAATGTCAATAATATTGACCTGCAAATTATCAACATTACAGTTCTCATCAGTTTGATGAAATAACTTTTATTTTTAGCATTTATTTTCAACTAAGTAAATACACAAAGAACTGTGATCCTTTATTTTGATAGTAAACCTATACATATATATATATATATATATATATATATATATATATATATATATATATACACACACACACACACACACACACACACACACACACACACACACACACACACACACACACACACACACACAAACATATGTCATGACAGCAGATAGGGCAGTCTTAACCAGGAAATAATTGTTATCTTCTAGAAAACAGATGACACTTGTTAAAGCTAGTGGTGGTATATTTAAAATAAAAGGCACATTTGGGAGAGAAAAAATGACACAAAAGAGTATAGAATATTATATTTATAAGTCAGCAGAAAATGTTTCAAAAACT
Source organism: Protopterus annectens (assembly GCF_019279795.1). NCBI lineage: Eukaryota > Metazoa > Chordata > Ceratodontiformes > Protopteridae > Protopterus > Protopterus annectens. The sequence goes on along the minus strand of NC_056741.1, from coordinate 370,216,938 downwards.
ATGCCAATAGAGAGATGTAGAAAATAGATTTTACCAGCAGGGTGACTGCAATATGGGCATAGGAAAGTGGGGGCAGGAGTGTGTTTCAGTGGGATGTGGCCAAGTGGATGTATGGACTGCGGGTCAGAGATCGCCTTCTCTACCAGGGATTGATAACAGAGTATTGGCAGAGGGAAAATAATAGGGTAAACTCATCCTTCCTTGCCACTCCATCCTTCACCAAAGGCACTAATCAAACCTGGTCTGGCTGGTCCATATTAGGGCTTTATCTGTCTAAGCCACCAAAACAGCTCTAAAAGATAATTCCTTTGAGCTTGGACACAGGATCTAAATTGTCTAGACACAGTAAGGCTTTGCTAAGTTTAATGCTATTGGCAGCCAAAATAGTAAATACTGGAAAATGGAAATCAAAATCTAAACCAACTATAAGTGAACTACTGAGCATTGTAAATGAGATAAAATAATTGGAGGTAGGATCTTTAGAAAAGCAAAGGGCAAATTACACTGAAATGAATGGAATTTGTTGGAACAATACATGCAGCTTAATGTTCAGTAGGTGGAGGGAAAACTAAGGTGAGGCAGGACTTCAGCAGTTTATTTAATGTTGGAGTGAATGGCAATTGTTAATAAAGAAAAACTCAACAGGAAAGAAAAACTCTGACCCTATCCTGGGAATTGAACCCATGTCCCTCCCTATTCTATGTAGTAGTCACTGCTACTAGACCAATAAGGAGTCTCTGGGTAATTAGGTACCTGGTTGATAAGACCAGTTGCTCCTACGACTATTGGAACTATCTGGATATCTTTCTTCCACATCGCTCTTGATTCTGCTTGCAAATCTCGATATTTTATGACTTTGTGTCTCTTTGTATGCAGGACACTGAAGTAAGGCTGCAGTTTTTTGAGACGGTCTGCATAGGGCATCTGTTTGAGGCCGGTAATCCTCTTTGTGAGGTATTTCTGTGGCCTTTCCAGTTGTTGTAGATGTCTTGTGAGGTACATACCAAAAGGGGCATTGTATTCTATAATGGGTCTAATGAGTAACGAGTAGAGGGGAACAATGACCTCTTTTTTCCTGGATGAGAAACCTTTTGTGATGAGGTGTGCCACGTAGAAGAATTTCCTGAATACTGTGGCAATATGATTATCAAAGGAGAGACTACTGTCCACCTGTGACCCAAGGTCTCTTATCACACTTTCAGTGTTAAGTAGACTACTGCCTATGTGGTAGTTCATGGGTACAGAGTTTTTACCAAAAGGGATGACAATGCACTTTTTGGCATTGAGCTTGAGGCCATGGATTTGACACCAGGCATCTGTCTCAGCAAGGCCCTTTTGTAGGATGTCCACATCTTTTGGAGTTTTGATTATGGCTCCTAGTTTGCAGTCATCTACGAACTTCATTAGCCAAAGACCTTTTGTGTTGGCCTGTACTTCAGAGAAGTAGATATCAAACAGGAGAGGACCCAGGACTGAACCCTCTGGTACTCCACTTGTCACTGGTCTGAAGTTGGATTTGGAGTCTGCTACTTTCACAGTGTGGGTTCTGTCAGTGAGCCAGTTGGCAACCCATCTTGTGACATAGGGATTTATACCTAGTTTAGTGAGTTTATCTATAATTCCAGAGTGGGGGATGGTGTTGAAAGCCTTGGCGAGATCTAGATAGGCTGTGTGAACCACCTTACCCTCATCTACAGCTTTGGTGACTGCTTCAAAGAAGTCCATCAGGTTTAGGAGGCATGATCTGCCTTTTACAAACCCAAACTGGGTGGGGTCCTGAGTTTGAAGATTACCAGTGTCATTGTAAGTTCCATGATAATACGTTCCATAGCCTTGAAGACCAGGCTCGTTAGGCTAATGGGGCGGTAGTTTCCGGGGTCCATGGTGGCTCCCCCTTTGTGGAGTGGGATAACCGTTGCTGTGCACCATTCAGTGGGCGCATAGCCTGAGGTGAGGCTATGACTGAACATGGCACTTAGGTGGGGTGCCAGTTCATTCTGTAGTTCATGTAGAACACAGCCTGGGATGTTGTCAGGTACCATGGATGCTGTGCTCTTGGCTTTGGATAGTGTGTTTTTACCTGTGCAGCCATGATTACAGGAACTTTGCATTCTTCTGGTATAGAGATGGGCCCTTTAGGGGATGACAGGGGGGTAAAGTTAGCACTGATCCTATCTGTCAGGATGTTGGCAATATCAGTTGGTTCTGTATATTTAGTGCCATTGTGCTGTAACTCAGAGCAGATCTGAGTGTTGCCATTGAGATTCTTGAAATATCTATAGAATGCTTTGTGGTTGTCTTTAGAGTCAGTGGCGATTTTGTTTTCATAACTAGCTTTGGAGGAGTTTATGAGGGATGTCAGCTTCTTACTGAGGCTGATCAGGGAGTTTCTCCAATCATGGGATTTTACTCTTTTTTGCAACAGTTTCTTTCTTCTGTTGTAGAGTTTGTTTATGGCAGGGGACCACCAGATTGGCTTCCTTTTTTTTGGAGGATAGCATCTTGGTTCTGTTAGGGATTGCACGATCCATGCACTCGTGTAAGTGCTTATAAAGTGTATTTGTGTAGGATTCAGCTGTCGTACCTCTATTGTCCATCAGCATGGGTGACATGAAGTTTGCCACTTCTGTCTTAAGAAGCGTGAAGTTGGATTTGGAGAAATTTTTACTGTGGTTTCCTTAATGGGGGTGGGGGAGGGATGTGGATGTCTAGGGTGATTAGCTTGTGGTCGGATCTGACCAATGAGGAATTGACCTCTGGTGTGGAGCACTGGTTGCCCATGTTGGTAATAACCAGGTCTAGGATATTGCTGCCCCTGGTGGGGGTGTGGATAAGTTGATCCAAGGCATTGGAATTTATGAATTCCAGAAAACGTTGAGCACAAGCGTTGATACATGAGTAGTTTTCCCAGTTAATGGTAGGGTAGTTGAAATCGCCCATTATTACGGTGTTAGGTTGTACCCTAATATTTTCCAGTGTATCAATAAATGAGGAGTGGGAATCCTGGGGCATGGTGGAGGATCTGTAGCAAGCTACAATTTAGATTGCAGTCATGCCCAGAGTTAGTTGCACATGGATAATCTTGGATGCATTATGCTGAGCAACTAGCCTGGTGGTGTAGACATCCTTAATGAATATGGACACGCCTCCGCCTTTAGTGTTTCGGTCCAGGTTAGGTGGCCGAAAGATGTGGTATGAATTATAGCCTGGTAATGCAGGGGTACTCTCTGGAGCCTTGAACCAAGTCTCTGTCACTGCACAGATGTCGATGTTCTCCATTTTAAGGAGTGCTTCAAGTGAGTGCATTTTGAGGTTTAGACTTCTAGCATTGAGTAGCAATACCCGCAAATTCTTCTTGCCTGTACCTGTTACGGTGGTGAATTTGTCATTTGAACCTAGCCTAAAAAAGGCACTATAGGGGTGGCTAGAGCCTTAGCCAGTATTCGGAATCCCAGGGGTGACAGGTGCAGGCCATCTCTGGCAAAGCATCATGGTTTGTCGATCATGTCATCCCAGGCAGACAGATACTGGATCCCCTTAGAATGACACCAGAAGCTTAGCCAATTGTTGAAGTCAATCACTTTGTCCTTGTATTGTGGTATCATTCCGGATGATGGCAGGATGCTACTCAGGGCTAGGGTCATACCTGCCTGGGCTACAAGATCGGACAGCTCCTCCTTGTCCCTTTTCATGTAGTCCAAGGAGGTATGTCTCAGGTCATTCACACCAACATGGACAATGACAGAGTCATATTTGTACTTGTTGTGGAGTGACCTGAGTGCATGCGTTATGTGGCGGATCCTGGCACCTGACAGGCAGCTGACAGTAACTTTCTCCTTGTTTAGCCTGGTGAGTGGAACATCAGTGTGCTTGATTATAGAGTCACCTATGACCAGAGTGTTGGGTACGTTATTATGCCTTATGGGCTGTGATTGAGTGGCACACTGAGTTTGTGGGCTATGTGTCATTTGGGTTGTGTTGGGGGGTGGGGGTGCTTGTGTTTCTGCTTTGGAGGTCCCTGTTGCTTGGGCAGATTTTACTGAGACCCTACGCGAATGTAGGTGTGTGTTTTGTGTTTCTATGTGTGTGTTTTGGTGGTGTAGGTTTTGAGGGACTATGTGCTGAATGTGGTGTGGTACAAGTGTTTACCTTCTCCTCTTGACTGTCTAGTCCAGTCTTAGGTGAAGAGAGCTTTGCTTCCAGTTTGGCTATATAAATGCACCTCTCACAGGTTGTTGTGGTGGGTGGTAGGAGGAGAGGGTTGTCTGTATACATGAGGCAATTACTGCATTGCCCCAGGATGCCCAGATTCATCAGGTAGACAGGAGAAAATACCAGGAGCTGACCTTTAGACATGTCTGGATAGGTGCTTATTTGTTAAGTACTAGAAACTGTTTTCCTCTAGACAGTGAGGAAAGTTGAGTGCTGTAGTAATTTTTAGCTTATTTAGTGCTTACAATAAGTTCTGAACAAGTGCTGAGCTCAAAGAAACAGACTTGAGTTCTGAAACAAAAAACTGGCTAGTTCTAAGAAACAAAATTAAGCTAGAAGGCTTCCCTCCAACACAGAAAGGCTTGGGGGCTTAGAAGCCCACAAATAGTCCTGGACACAGCAAATCTGTATCCAGACTAGACTATCAACAGGAAAGGCAGGAAACAAGCTTAGAATTTTTTTTTTTTTTTTTTTTAAGTGGAAAGAGAGAAAGGAGGAGCAGAAACTAAGCTGATTGGCCTTCTCAAATGTTCTCCCTGTATTAGGTAGAATGAATTAATGACACTATACTGAGAGGAAGGTCCCAGATCAAATTTACAGTAGGGGCGGGCAACTGCAAAGCCACCAACTATAAGAACAGCATACCAATATGGAGGGAGGGTGGGAAACAAACTACAGAAATGTTTCTCACAGCAGAAAAGCAGCAGTGAGCCTTTAAATGAAAGTTTTAAAAAGCTAAAGGAGCCTCTAGAGAAAGTTTTTAACTGCAAACAAGTTATCAGAATCAAACAACCCAACAGATGCTTAATAAAAGTGGACAATTTCCATTTAATACCTCACACACACAGTGAAACTAGCTAGAAAAATATACAGTACACAAAGTGCTATAAATAACTCGAAAAAATAAGCAAAAAAACAGGATACTTAATGTTATATATTATAGATCCGAGTTTGCTCAGTGTCCTTCCTTCGATTAGCTCAGTGTGAAATGACAGAAACACTCACAAATTAACTTCTTAGGTAACAGAAAGTTGAAACCTGAGACAACTTTTAAGAAAGAAAAGCTCAAAAGAACCAATGAGGTGCTTAGTCTAAGCTGTAGTCCAGGTGACCTCAGTCAGTCAATGACCTTAAACAATTCTCTCTCACTGAAATGCCTGATGGCTTTGGCTAAACCAAGATGTCCCTGAATATGTATGTATATAAAAAAAAAAAAAAAAAAAAAAAAATCCCCCTGTACTCATCACTCATTAGACCTATGATTGAGTACAATGCCCCGTTCGGAATGTATCTGACCAGACACCTGCTGCAGCCTGAAAGGCCACAAAAGTTCCTCACCAAAAGGATAAAGGGTCTCAAAAATATGTCTTATGCTGCCCGACTGAAAGAACTCCAGCTCTATTCAGTCTCATACCGCTTGCTCAGAGGTGACCTGTGCCTGACATATAAGGCCATGTCAAACCCAGATTTGATGAATATGCTTCACCTCAAAAAATCTAGATCCCTCAGAACCACAAGGGCGGAGACTTAAACCTTGACACGGTTATAAATAGAACGTGCTGGAGGGACAGATTCATCACCCAGAGACTCCCTGTGCTGTGGAACAAAATCCCGGTACATGGGAGGCAGAGCACCTCGCTGGCCTTGTTCAAGAGGAATCTTGACCAATGGATGGGAGATCGCAGATATACCCCAGGGATTACTTCAGTGTCACTGCTTGACAGAGGCACAGCAAAATGATAGGCATAGTTTTTATTCAAACTAAAGGGGTGGCGAAAGCCACATAACTATGGGCTAGGCTTATAAATGCCCTTGGGCAGATAGCCTAGTATAAACCTATGAACCTATGAACCTATGAACCTATGTATAATTCAAGAAGTTTGTTGAAAATGTTTACAATTCTTTGTTTTTTTCTCAATGACTGCATGTGTAACCATGTCTCTGTGAATTTAATGAAGATATTTAAAACACGATTCAAACGTAATATCTTTAAGAAAAGGCCTAGAAGACATCTGGCCATTGTATTTCTTAAGATGTAATTTAATTTTATTTTTAAAACACAAATTGTTGTTGAAAATGTTTACAATGTTTTGTTTTCTTCTCAGTGACTGCACGTGTAACCATGTCTCTGTGAATTTAATACAGATATTTAAACAAGATTCAAAAAGTAATAGCTTTAAGAAAAGTTTTGGAAGACATCTTCTGCTGAATGTCTCATCTGGCCATTGTATTTCTTAAGATGTAATTTAATTTTATTTTTAAAACACAAATTGTTGTTTAATGCAAGTTTGATGTAAAGTGTTGTATATATCGCAATGTAAGACAATATGGATACAAGTGAAGCAGTGGTGATTTTGTTGGGAATGGTACAAAATTATGAAAACTGCATTATAGTAGCCCAAGATAGGCTGTCATGAAACAATAAACAGCTGAGAATGTGACTTGACTTAATTTGAAAAATGGGCGATATTGTACTTGAAGGCCTCGCCTTGTGTTTAGCGCAGAAGTGGGCGTGCTGAGAATGATTGACGACCAGGTCTGCATATGTAATGAGCCATGACTGACATGGCATTCAAACAATGCAAACAAATGGACTTTTTTTGTTAAAAATAAAAGCAGACTCTTGAAGAATTTTAGTTGCTTGTTACATTTTCAAGTGTTTCAGATACAAAAATAATAGCTTTTTTGCTAAAATAAAAGCCCACTCTTTTTAGAATTTTAGTTGGTTGGTAAGCAATTCAAATACAAAAATAATAGCTTTAGTCGACTAATAAAGGGAACTTAGAAAAAAAGGACACTTGCCATTTTCATATCTCCCTCTCTGACAAGCACACCTGCCCAAATAAGGGACTGCCCAGCCTAAAGGAAAACTGGTGGTAACCCTAGGTCAGGACAAGAATAAAAAGTGAGCTTATATACTCTATTTTGAACAAAAAACTGTATTGCCCGATTAAATCATTAGCTTAAAAAGTGACCATGTAGTTTACTGTTTAATTTAAAATAAAATATACTTTGCAGACAGCCAGATGCAGGAACAAAACAAAGTTTCTGAAATATGTATTTTGTTTAATAAATAAGCATTTCTTTGTTTATATTAAAATAAGAAACAAGCAATTGTTCTTGAAGACAACACAAGACACATACTAAATGCCGGACAGTGTATTAGGATTCTTTGAGGGAATACATATTCATTAGTGCCCGATTACAAAACAGCACAGGGGTGCTTTTGGGCGGGGCTTACCACTGCGCATCTGGTGAGGCCCTCAAATACAATATTGCCAAAAAATGCTGGAAATGCATTGGAAGCCTGAGAATGACCTGCAACATTAATCTGAATTATTATTGAGATTTGCTAGACAGTTGATAGCATGTAAAGGTGATGCTTGGGAGTTAACATACAGACAATAAGCTGCCATGCTATTATTAACCAAAAAGTCCCATGAAGTCTGAGATAAGACAGTCAGAATGCACATGGAAACAATGTAACAATGTAACAATGTATACTGAGCAGCAAATAGTATCTTTGGAAGACTTAACAAATCTGATCTTGAATGGTGTTTCAGTATTTGAAAAGGATGCTGCTTGTTTGGACAGTGTTAAACAGAAGACTGCAATTTGGAATGGATTAAAAAAAAATTATCAGAAACAGAAAGACCAAGGTATGGTAAATCTAGTTGCAGTTGGGTTTGTATCTTACTATGAAAAGGAGTAGGTATTATGTCAAGTATACAAACTAGGTAACAAGTGTATAGTCAAAGGTTGATCTGTTTTTATAGATTATGATTTTTCTAACACTACATAGCAATAGAGACAGAAATTTTTAGAGGTGATTAATGACTACAGATGCTGGAAAATTATATACAAATTGACTTTTCTGCAGTTTTATAAATTTTTTCCAGCTGACTTGAGTGCAAAGTCAACAACAGTGAAAAGTGAGAGCTCTCACAACTGAAAGTCAGTACTCAATGAAGAGAATGTGATGCATATAAGTCTCTCTAAAGCTGTATGGCAGATGAGTTGAAATGGAAGAAGAATGGTTTATAGTTTCATAATTTTTATTATGTTTATGACAAAAGGACACTACTGAGAATCTCACTCACAATGCTGTGGAAGACTAGCAATGTCTGATGAAAATTTGTGTTCAGTAATCCAGTAATGCAGATTGGCTTTAAAAGTTGCTGAGGAAGACATCTGTGCAATTGGCAATGGCAGTGTATTCCAGAAACAGCATACATGCTGGGTAAGGTGTCTGTCATGTAATTTAGTTTACTGATATGGTAGTATAGGTTTAGGTCTCTAGAACAAGAGTTTGCTTTACCACTTTTTCTAGTTAAGCGAAGGAGCTCAGAAAGTGCTTGGTCATTCATGACACGAAAGGCTAAGAAGACATCACACCTCAAGATATGTATGACAATGAATAGGACAAGGCTTTTAGTCTAGCACAGAAACTAAGGGTACTGACATCTGAAATATATTTTGGTGACAAAACAGTGAGTTCTATAATATTGGTTTAAGTGCTTAGGGAGATACATGCCAAAGGGTGATTTATATGGAATGATAATCCTAATTAACAATGAACAACGAATAAAGTGGGGCTATAAGTACTTTGGAATTTGAAGAGTCACTACAGAGAAAAAAAAGTGAGCAGGGGAGAATTATTTTCTAACCAGTGCAGAGAAGTGATGGTCAGAACAAAGTCTCTTATCAACATACATACTCAAGTCCTTAATGACAATGTTAAATTTCTGTGAAACATTATCTAAGTACTAACCAGTTAAGAAGCTAGATTTAACAATGGAAAGTATGCTGTATTTCTTGGTGTTCAGGGTAAGCCCATAATTAATGCACAAACATTTGTTTGGCCCCTGCCCTTGATGGAAAATCTGAGTATCAAAAATGGGATTTGATAACCATCCCCAGTTTGCAATCATCAACACACTTGCTTAACTATAGTCCCTTGATATTGGCTTGTATGACACAGTAATATACACCAAACAGGAAGGGACACAGGACAAAATTCAATGGGGTATCATTGGTGACATTTTTCTATCTAGAGCAAATACTTCCAACCTTACCGGTATAGATTCTCTGAGAGAGCCAATTACCAATCTACAGAACTATGTATGGGTTAAAAATGAGATGGGAGAGATTGTCAATAATCACAACATGGGTGATAGTAGCAAAGGCCTTGACAAGGTCCAGATAAGCAATATAGACTTTATGACTCCTATCCATGACCTCAGTAACCGTTTCAAAGAACTCAGCCAGTTTCAACAGGCATGGTCTACCTTTTATAATGCTGAACTGGTATGGAGTAAGGGATACAAGATTACCTTAATCATTGCTTACCTGTCCAAATATAATATGTTTCACAGCCTTGTAAATAATACTAGTCAGACTATCCGCCCTATAATTCCAAGGGAATCACAACTGCCATTCTCCACACCTTTGGGGCGTAACCAATGGAGATAATCTGACTGTCTCATGAGCATGTAGTCCATAACTACATCCAATGACATTCAATGGCAGAGTAAAGTTACAAAAACTTATAATTAGCACATGCAGTGTTACCTCTGGTATACGCTAAATAGTGCAAAGTCAACTCATAGTGTATATGTATTGTTCATATTGTCATACCTGTCATCATTTGCACAGTGTTTACTAATCAGTAGCACAAGTGTTAGCTCTACCAGTGAGAGGGTGCATGAAAGTAGCAGGTGAAGTGAAATTGATTTGACTTGTTAATGAGGCTGCCTGCAGTTGTTAATGCAAATGTCAATGATATTGCAGTCAGAAATGCTTTCATTATATAACAGGCATCATTTTTTGACTTAGTTTGTCTTACTTTTTACTGTGATTTTTTTTTTTTTTTTTTACAATATGCAGGCAAGTTTACTTTCATTTTCAAGAGATATGGATTATTCTTAATAATACTTTATTCTGCAACTTTTCTTTCTGTCAACTGAGATATGTATTACTATAATTGAAACTGTGTCATATTTGAAATGTGTCATACACAATGTCCCCTGAAGATACTGTGAGTGATAGTCGGATAGATTGCAAACTAGTGCTAGTGAGCTTGAGGCTGAGTTGTAGGACCTAGACCTTGACTAAGAGGTACTATGCCTAGATGTTGAAGTCTGAAAAAGACTAACTGCATTCTTCCTCTTTGGTGAATCCACATGAATGCACACAGCACTATTTTTGGGATATACGTGGTGTTAAGCTTACTCATCCACCATGCATACAGACCCTTCCTTGGCCGTATCCAGCAGTGTCTGAACTGTGTGCACAGTATGCCCTTACTAGTGTGTGTGTGTAATCACATACTGTACATGAGGATCATTATGGCATTGTCTGTGGCCTCCACCATTACCACGTACTGATTAATATATCCATTGTGTGAGTCCATGTCAGTGACTCTGGAGCTACCAACCAGTGCCACTGTCCTGAGGCTGTGTCATGAGTAATAGGGTATGGTGACATCATCAACAGCCATTCTGTTGTCACCATCAGCCTGCTATGGTGCACCACAGAAATTGCTCGAGGTGCTGAATCTGAAAAAAAACTAAATGTCTGAATAACATGTCCTATGAATTAGTATTACAGTTGTGACAGCCACAGTTACCACATGTTGTCTGTTATGGTGGTGCTACAGCTGACTGAAGTACCTGAGAAGGAAACATTCACAGTTACATGCAGACATTTACTTATCAAAGTACACATACTATAATACTGCACATGCTAGAAAAACACTGAACGTCTGTATCATCTTTGTGCGGATGTTAAAGTCCTGTTTTCTCAGTTGAAAGAACTTAACCTTAATAGTTTTCTTTATTTATTTCACTACGTTATGGAATTCTTGAGAGTTGGGCCATGTGGCTTGTGGCACTGATACATTTCATGTTGAAGGTACATTAATGTGTTGGTATCTATGCCACCTTGATTAAATCCAGTATTCTTATTCTTTGCCTCCTAGTCATCCTTTCATAGGGAGAACAGATTCTCCTCTTTAAGTATTAAACTTTGGACAGAGAAAGGCCTACCACCCATGATACTACTGGGGTTACAGCCAAGCCATCCAGTTGCACGATAGTCCCTACTTGAGGAGCTGTAAACTGTAGAAAAAAAAATGAAAAAGGTCAAATGTCCTGAGATTTTAGGGCAAAAATATTTCCTGACTTTCTTCTTACAAGATGTGTCAAACAATTACTTTGTGTATGTCCATCTGAATATAGTAAGAAACTTTAGAAACAACTTCTATGATAGTGAGCTTTCATTTTGGCAACAAAGTGAAGTTTCATTGTTTACATTGGTTGTTGGTAGTGGTTGCCCTGTAAAATTGCATGGTTCAGTAAAATATTTCCAACTTTAGGCATATAAAAGGGTGGCAACCCTAGGTAGAACAGGCAACTGTATTTTATTTAACTTTTCTCCTTGCATGGGACACCATATCATTAACTCTCTTTCTGCAGTGTGCCAAGGTATGATAACTTCCTCACATTTCATTTATGTCTGCCAGTAATTGATTCCACACAATTAGCTTACTCTGTCTTTTTTGAGCCCCTTTTCCAAAAGAGATGTTCCCCATATGTCCTAAGTGCCTTCATAAAGACATGGTTTTCCACAGCTGTAAAGTTCTCTCTCCTATACCTTGTTCCCTAAGGTTGTGGCATCTTTTCCCTGCAAATAAAAACATTTGCAGTGAGTAGTCTCATCCTTGCCTTACTGAGTAGAACCAAACTGGTAAATGTCTTCTAATCAATACTGCAACAATAGGCAAGAAAAGAAAAAGTGATGCAGGTGTCAGTCCAAAGACTCCCCCTTTAAAATCTTTGTCAATGCTTAATTTCTTTTTGGCTAATAATTTATTTGCCTGGGATACATTTAAGAATGTGTACATTGCAATGGAGCTCTATAAAGGTGTGTGAGTGTATGGGAGGGGTGAAGAAAAGACTGTCAAATTATTTACTGATGGTTTACATGGTAAAATGCAATGTGTATATTTACAATTTGGTCTTGATCAGATAAGAGACTGTTACATGATTGCATTGATGTGAAACTGTAACATATTAAAGAAGGGGTCTGTGTACATAGCAATGACACTAACATTACTAATTAGACAATTCTAACAACATTTTGTACCTTACCTTAGCATTTCAGAAGATATTCATAGATATAACAATAAAATGCAGTTTTAAGAACATTATTTCTTCTGTTGTGAACTTAAATGTATGTATTCTAAATTATTAGCTTTTTTCTAGATTTCACTCAGCATTTCCAAAAAAGGAGTGACTAGCGGTGCTGAAAATGGTGACACTCAGAAAATTTCAAGAAATTCACTTCCACTTATGAAGGTCTTATGAAAATGGGGCTTGTTGGAATTTAATTCTATGAATCACATTACTATACATCTGAGCAAGTGGTCACATCATTGTAGGTAACTGGGCCATGGCAACTGCATGCATTCACACATGATCTCCTTCTGCCTGCTTTTTCTGACATGAAGCTTATGAATGTGCAGTTGGCCTATGTATGCATCCATTCTTTAATGCTGTGTGGTCACTAGTGCAAGGTGTCATCTGCTTGACTGCGAGATATTATACTTCATTAGATGTGGTTCCCATCCTAGGAATCTCAATTTCATAGCTAACTCTTGTTTCTCACTTTTACCTGGTATCAAAAATTATCTATTCTGTCAGTCTGTGTAGGACTCCAAACTGGTGAGAAAGAGGAAACACAATCTTTAGCCACATTTGGTAGGTGTCCTACTGGGACAGACGTAAGCAGGTGGGTAAGGAACTATTTAAGAAATCATATATCTCTGGTCTCATCTGGATGATGAGTCGACATCATTAACAGTAATCCCTCCCAGATGACAGCATTGTAGGCACCAGTATGATGACTTGCAAAGAAGACGACCTGACAACTGAAGGGCAGAAGTAGTTCAACACAGCTGGCCATAGTTATGTAGGAAGTATGTAATTTCTATTACTACTGTAAAAGTTAATATGATTTTTTTCTTGTGTAGTAAAGTTAAAGACAGTGGAGATTATTATAAAATATTTTTGTATACTTATCTTATAGACTGCTACGAGGTGACTGGTGTCTGGCATACAAGGCATCCTCTGATCCATTACTGATGGATTTACTGTACATCAGCAAGTCAAATGGCATCAGAAATACTTGCTCTAGGGATATTAACCTCTTCTGAAACATCAACAGAACAGTTTGGAGAGACAGGTATATCTCACAGAGGTTGCCACTTCTCTGGAACAGACTTCCCATCCACATAAAACAAAGTTTATCCCTGTCCATATTCAAGCTCAACTTGGGTCTATGTATGGGAAACAGAACATTTAACCCAGGGCTTCCCCCTGTACTATTAATAGACAGACACTGCTCCAAAATGCTTTATTTCATGCATGAGTCCCCTCACATTATCATTGGCATGATTCCAGTTATTCTCATTAGTGGTAATATATAATTATCAACTATGGAATGGGTAAAGCCAGTCACTAACTAAATGCAATATATTAATTCAAGCACAAAAGGAGAAACTGGCTTAGCTTAAAATGGCCCTCAATGACAGCTAGCCTAGTAATTACATGGGAACCTATGAACCAATGCCATAGTTCTTGTGCAAATGTCCTTACCAGCAGTGTAACTCTGCAAAACTTAGAATGACATGACAATTACTAATGTAGTAGTTAATGGTTACACTACAAGTGGACAAAGTATGAGTCCTTAAGCATCAGTTGCCTAAGGCTTATGATATAAAAGATCAGATTGCTAAATGGTGTTTTCCACAGGAAATGATTGTCAGGGACATTTTTAAGTATATACTGGCAATAATGACTTTTTTAAGAACACTTCTACCTTCTTAGGGTAGTTGCAACAGAAGGGAATGTATATATATATTTTTTGGGAGTGAGGCTTGCCACCATCATGGAGTGCATGGGGCACCCCTGTAAAAAAATAGCTTTACTGCATTTTTTGATTCAGGCATTAGATTATGATGATTCTGATTGTGTGCTGGAAGGAGTGCTTTTTGACTACCCACAGTGGAAGCATATTAGAATTTGCTTTAATATCTTAAGTATAGTGACAAATTGGGAACTTTATTGCAAATTTTTTTATATTTACTGCAGATGGAATTTCCATTAGTGCAATTTTTAATAGGTGTATTTTAACAGAAGCAAAACTAAGATGGGGACAAGAGAGTAGCTGACTCTTGCTCAAGGTGTTAGGGGCACAATCAGTAGTTGTTGATGGGGCTTTATTATAGTACCAGCATTCAGAAATGAATTCTAGTATTCTAAATGATCTCAGGGGTGACATCATAAATATATTTGTAACAAGTGGTTTGCTACAGTCTAAGCTGAAAACTTTTGTTTTGCTCCTCAACTTAAAGAGCTGAGGAGCTAAGATCATGGAGAATGGATCTAGTATAACAGCACCAGATAAAGGGACAGGGATTAGAGAATGCGCTCCTTTTTCTATTTTTGCTCCTCAGCTTATAGATATTAAGTGACAACAGGATGAGAAATGGTACTAGGTACTAGATGGGCAAGCTATGGCTCTGTATTACTATATCTGTTGCCTGCTGCTACATTATCGTTGTTACGGTTAAGCCCATCTGATGAAATCTGTACTCAAAAATTCATATAAATGAGCTGTAAGTGAAGTGAAAAAGTAAATGAAGCATTAGATTTCTGTACAGCATTAATAATCACTATTCTAGTAATTTCCTTGAATATAGCTAGCATGTTATCGATAATATATTGAGAGTTTTCAGAACTCTCTTTAACTCCAGCAAAATATACGTTCAAATGCACTATGTACCTCAGGTGAAGGGAACTACTCAACTATTTTTTTTATCAAGAATTTGATTGCCTGCTTCTGCAGATGTGTCTACTGCTGAAAGAAGTGCTAGCATTATCAATGAATAACATGCAAATTGTATACATTATCAGTAAGGGAACATGCTGCCACAGTGGTGCAGCGGTAGCGTTGTTGCGTCACAGCAAGAGGTTTTCCCGTTCGATTCTCGGCTGGAGAGCGGGGACGGGGAGTGCCTTCTGTGTGGAGTCTGCATGTCCTCCCTGCAGTTGGCTGGGCATTCGAAAGACATGCGTAAATGGCCTTGCCTTCGTTGAAGGTTGAACATCGAGCTGGCACCTCGGCATTTGTTAAAATCTACTGCCAATCATTAGCAGACCGGTGTTCCACTGTGGCAACCCCTAACCGAGAAAAAACGAAAGACAAACAACAATCAGTAAGGGAACATGCAATTATTATAACCAATTCATTGCTAACTGATAAGACTACAAATGCTTTTCAGCTACAGCAGCACCTGCAGGACTCTGACCTTCCTGAAATGGACAAACTGCAAACTCACATTCTTCACCAATAGGTAGATCAATATCTCCCTCAGCCCCTCATGCTGAGATATGCAGCAATTTTGAAGGCATCCACTGCAGAAGTTATGAAGTGTCTTTAACAATTCCATTTAATCTGCAATGCATTCCTTTCTTTTTCTGAAGGTATACATAACATTAGAAATGCAAAATCCTTTTCTTGGCTGCTTAGTTGGAAGATGGGAAAGACACATAATAAAACAGGGTTATAAGTTTGACTCACTCAGTTAGGAAATAGGTTGTCAGAGTGGGGGGGGGGTGGGTTACCACATCTCATTTCTAGTTCAGTAATCAGTACATTAACATGACTGTGGGAAAATATAACAAAAAGGTGTATTAAAGTATAACAACTGCTGGTGTCCATGTTTAGTACAAAGAATCAAGGATTTATATTCATTCATATTTACCACCCCCGCATTTTTTATTACTTCTTTTCACAGGACCTGACAAGATATATGATAACCACAGGGCCTTTCAGAGGAGGCAGATGTGGCTGTTCCACTGACCCAGTAAATATTTATTTGGTTGTTTGTTTGCTTTTCTTTACCAGGAAAGTCTGTCTGGAATTAAATGCCTATTTTCAGTGAAGGCCAGAGGGGAAAAGGTCCAAAAACAAGGATAGAAATACATTTTGACAGTTCAAATGAAAATCAGTCAACAAACATTATTATTTGCAAAGTATTTTAAAGCAAACAGCCAGCAAATGCTATTTACAAAGCATGTCAGATTAAGGAAATGCATATTTCATGATATTATGAATAAAATCAAAAATACAGTATTAATACACTTGTGTAGTATCCATAGCAGACAGAGTTAGGATTGCATAGTTCAAACTGTAGGTGTGGTAGTATGCAATCTTAGTTCTGTTTGCTGTTGATACTACAGTATACAAGCACATTAATATAGTAAATAGTGACTACCCCCAGGAAAAAAGAGAGAAAGAAGCTGTAATAGAAAGTAAAACATAAACTTAAAAAATAAATAATAACATCAAAATAAATAATAACATCAATGGTAAGTATTCAAGAAATGCAGATTAGTTATGAGCTGATTAAGATACTGGAATATTAGAAATATATCAAATACAACAGTACCAACATATCAGTAACTGTATCAGTACTTATCACATACTGCATTACTGTCATTTAAGAAACACTGACTAACAATAGTAATAGTCTCATATTACTTATGAGTCCTTGCCTTCTCTCATTTTTTATTTACAGTTGCAGATTCATTTGAGCCCAGTGCACCTTGACTACAGCTGACCAAGGGATTGGACAGATCACTACCATGTCCTGCTCATCCCAGGATTGATTCACAGGGTGCAAATGGTAGTTCCATAGCTGTGGCCACCCTGTGCTGAGGCAGCCTAGGAGATCAGCATCCAGAGCTTCACGACCTAGTGGAGGCTGCAGTGTAGAAGTGATGGAGCCTGTATCAAAAGTCTCCTTCATCATGTGTGAGACTCACTATCCTGATCAGTTCTGACCACAGAGTCACTGGAGGCTTTGACCCCATACTATCAGGGTTACCCTGCCCAGGAAATTCAAGGCAGGGAACCTGAGGCATTCTGGACAGGATAAAAGTGGTGGCAATAATCCCTTTTATACCCGTCCACCCTCTATCTGTTCAGCTGTCTCTACTTTGATATGTAAGCCCTACATATCCCTATGTCTAGTCTTTCTTTTATATATTTATCAATACCCTTCTCTCTTCACTAATCTTCACTTCTACTCTTACTGTTCTTCTCCATCCCCATCTTCCTTTACATCCATATTAGAAATAAAAACTGTTAATCCCCAACAAAAACAATTACACTTCCAATCCTGACTCCTCCAGCAAAACCTTCTTAAAGTCTTCATACTCTATGTTCCTGTTATGTTGTCTTCCAATGTCTGGCTTTCCTATCTTCCCCCTCTCAGTACTTATGAAAGCCCAAACCTTGTGTCCATATAAATACCCTTCACTATGAAATAAAAACCTATAAAAGCATTTGTATGCTGCTGGCTAGCACTGCTGAAACACATGCAGTGCGTGCTGTCATGCAAAAGTACTCTCAATACTAAAAAAGCATAATACCTGCTACTAACGGCTGAAAATCTGTAAAAGTATTTAGGGAGTTACAAATGTGCAGTGCTTGCAACACCTTTGCATTTTTTGTAGCTGACTTTTGTGAAGTTTTAATGTTTCCTTCTTTGCAGGCTTCGAAGTTTCAAAACCATTCATGGTTAGTATATTTACATAATGGTGAACTAGCATGATTCTCATGTTTTCTTTATTCATGTATGTAGACAAGGGCTTTGAATACCAGCTTTTATGTGTTGGTATTTCAATGACTGTATTCCAATCACTATACTGCTCACTGTCATCATTTTCTTAGTGTATGCTCATAGACACTTGCCTGAAGTGCTAAGTGTGTATTCTAAAATGTTTGGGCATTTTCATATTTATAGAAATGAGTTCTAGAAATAATAGGCAATCTCAAATCAAGCAAAGCCATATGTGATAATTCTGGAGTAAATGTATGTCTATATCTCCAATCATCAAGACTAGACAGGCAGGCCAAGTTGTACTTTGCTTGCCCTGTAATGGTAACTTATTCTTTAGGCTGGGAACCTAAAGCTCCAGGAGATCTATTTGTATAAGTTTAGATCCTTTGCACGTATGTTTGCAGAACCACTTGCTTTGTGAGGAAACAGGACAAATTTCAATTAATCTTAACAATACCAGCTACACACATTGAGATAATATATTCTAAGTTCTTTGATTTGTGATGAAAATCTCAAAGGATTGAAGAGTTGAGCTTTTTGGCCTATCCGGCCAAATAAGCTTTTTTTACTAAGACTGCAGCCATTGGATTTTGTTTATTCATTTCTTGCTTAGGATCATCATCCAGATAAAACACCAAATACTCTCCACAAGAAAATTAAATGTATGTCTTCTAAAAGCATGACAATTCTAGCACAGAACTATATCCTTAACAGTAGAAAGCTGATGTGAGGAACTTTTACCTCAAAGGCATCAGGTAAAGTAGATTGTTTTTTTCATAATTCAACACTACTATGTATTAAAAACTGAAAAAAACATAACAATTATGCTCATTCTACTTATTCAGTTACAATAAGAAACTTTTTTTTTCAAATGGTGATGCGACAGTTCAGATCCTATAGCATATCTTAACTGCAATTTGTCTATGATTTCTAGCTTTACTTCAGCAGGTATCAAGTAATAAAGTACTAAATTAAAAATAATGAAAAAAACTCAAAATGCATGGAAGAAATGTGCCCAAAATTGCTGGAGAAAATTGAAGGCATTATTTGTGAAATGTTGGAGGATGTCATGCTGTAAGGATTCCTCTGAAAGTGAGAGGACCACAACTGCCATTGTCAAGACAGTAAGACTGACTTTCAGAAAGGGAGTTCTACATTAAGTCTCAGGTTATGGTATCTCTTGAGTATTTTTAACTATTATATGTAAGAAGGAAGATGCCGTCCAGGAGGGTGACATACACCTTAGGAAAATGTTTTAATGGCAGTACAGTGAGTTTGAAGAGTTATGTTTTTTCTTAATCATGTTTAGTTTTCTGTAGTTTAAGGAATCGCAGTTACAAGCCCTGCAGTCATGATAAGGAGCTGTGTTGTTATGAATCAGGACCGCCAATTTATGCATAAGAAAAAATGCATGGTCCAGATTTTATGCACCAAATTTCTTTTTTACTAAATCAGAAAGGTATGTTTGGTGAACAATAAAACTTATGTGTTCCCAATAAAAAAAAAAAAAAATCATATGTCTTTTAGTGTTTGTTTTAAAGTCTTCATTCTCTACACCAACTTCTTTGTAAATCCAGTTACTAGGAAATAAGCTTGATGCATTATTTTCTTCTATCTTGGTTTTATTTATATCTTAACTCTGTATTCAGTCTCTCAATTTCTCAACTGCAATAAATAAATGTTTGCAAAGTAACACTTGAAATCTTTTCTGAGAATCAGTTATATTCACTCACTCATGAATATGAAGGCTATTGTTATATTATGGATTAGTTTCAAACTGAATCATAACTAGTAAAACAAGGTCAATATTCATTTTAAGCACCACATTCTTTGTAACTTAATTCAGTTCATCCACAAAACAGGTCAGATGTGTGGCTTAGTTAAGAAGGCTGCACAAACAAATGATGTGGGCAATCTGTAAAGTTTCCCTCATGACTGACCATCTCCAAGAGTCATAAACAGTAACATGTTTATCATAAGCAATTAAAAACACAGCCACTCATAAATCAAAACAGCAGAAAGAACATGCACACTGCACACTCAGGCCAATTTCCCTAGTTAACATTGATGTAAAACCTGAGCAAAATATTTGCAACCAGCGTAGGAAAATTGCTGGTGTGGAAGACAGTCAAATTCCTGGAGCAACAAGAGAATAAAAGGGTCACAGAGGCAGGGATTAGTATATTTAGTTTACTATTGAAATGTCGAATGGCACTACATCGACTGTACTATAGTCAAACACGGAAGTTCGAAAATAGTAATGTTGACGACAAAAAAACAATCTAGGACTGTGTTTTAACATGGGTCTAATTTAGCCCGTCTCTAATAGTAAGCACTTAATTCAGTGTCCCTGGATACTGAAATGTATGCTAAGCATACAAGAGTATCCACACACACTGAAATAAAATCAAAGTAGTAAACACACAAGCACGTAGTGGAATGTTGAGCCCCATCCCTAGAACTATCACAATTAGATTCACTGTGTCCCTATTTTACATTTGTATTGCTTCATTATTGAAAGTGTAAGCGAAGCGCAGTGAGTTTGCATGCTGTTGGCCTCTGATTAGCATAGCTTACACATCAAAATCATCCAAATAGAAAATAACAGCCAGAATCAATGTTAACATTAATAGTGTAGTGGGTTAGAACATCTGCCTGATGAGTAGGCATGCACGGTTCAAGTCCCACTATAGCACATATCATTTTCTATGTGGAATGTGTATATGAACATATTTATGCATCCTTTTGCTGTATAACCTACATAATAACATGTAAATGTGAACTGGAGTACTGCATGAAATGTTTAACTAATGTCAGTCAGTCAAAGTGGTAGTGTCATAATAAATAAGACCCTAGTAAGCAGGTGTAAGCATGAATAAGCAGTAGTAAACATACATAAGTATCAGTAAGCAAGTCTAAGTGCGTTTGTATGGGTGTAAGCAGTGCCCACACACATTAAGCATAGTAGAAGCTAACCAAATTTAACAAACTGTAATTGGAAGATAGCACAGCCTACCATCACACAAACATTCACATACCCGCTCACAACTGCTTAAAAGTGCTTTAATTACTCTGCATCCAATGGCCCTTGTTCTGGCAGCAACAAAATAAATGGCCTCTGCAAAGGTCAAACCCAGGATGCTGCACACCACAGCCAATGTGATTTACCACTAAGCCATGGCAGATATACATAAATCTGATGTTATCACAAACATATCGTCCAGCACAGTCATACAACAGCATAGGAAATTTATATAATTATGTAGATGTATGTGCATGTGTATGTACAGATATATAATACATATACATATATATATATATATATATATGTGTGTGTGTGTGTGTGTCTTTGAAGAATGAACATCGTGACAACAAAGTATACAAAAAGAATGAGAAGGAAATCAACAGCAACTCCAGTATTATTTAATGCTGCCAGCTTATGTCATATCAAATCACTGTTACTCACACCACAGGCAGGATACTACCAGTGAGAGCAACATTGTCAATCTGATAAGTCTACTTTACAAACAATCACAGGGTAGTTCCTGGTGGGACTACCCAAAAATTGCTAGGAAGTGTGGACTTCCGACCATTACACAAGCAAGGGCAGGTATGTTCAAGGACCAAATGTTTGGAGAGCTTGATGATACATGAGTTGGGACAACATACGTGTAGTGTCCCTAACACTGGGGAGAGGGCAATGTGTGGAGGTGTGTCATGGCTGTGATAGCAACCGGAGAATGGATGGTTTGTGTGTATGTTGAACTCAGGTGGGGTGGAGGAATCATGGGTATGAAATTATGGATCCAGGCGTGTCAGGGTTGGATGGCCTGGTTCTAACTGGACTGCCTCGTGGAGGTCAGCGAGTTAGTTATAAGTATATATGCATACACACATGCATACATGTATATGTAGAAGTACATTCAATGTAACACATGCATTCCTTTTGCAGACATAAATAACAAGAAAGTGCCCCTACAAACCTCGACAGAAGATAGAATAATAGGTTGGCATAAGAGGTAAGGGACGAATCTGCAAAAATGCAGAAGTGTGTACTTTGTCCGAAGTAGGTGCTGTTATCAAAAAATGAATTGTGAGGACTTTCTCACTATGAAATAGTGGAATACTTCCTTTGATCTGCCTATCACTAAACCGTTTCTCACTATGAAATAGTGGAATACTTCCTTTGATCTGCCAATCACTAAACCGTTACTGTTTGTTCCTATTTGTAATATAATGTCGCCGAACTCGTACAATACTAGCTCTCATGTGTAATGTGTGCATTGCCACATAGTCATAACTATTAATTTATTGTAGTGTCATGTTAACGGGAGTAACGATGTAATGAACTATAGAGTCTAATCTTGAAATAAAGACATGTGTGTCCCAGGTGGGACAACCCTAAAATTGTGAATAGTGTCCTATTGGTTACTCATTTCACCAATGTTTGTGGACTAAAAGTTTGGGATATCTGAGGATACATGGAGTGAGTCAACCCATGGGATGGATATACAGGAGTAGGGAGTGGCCAATGTGTAATTGTGTGGATACACCGTGTATCTAACTGGAGAATGGATGACTGCTGTGTCAGTGAAGTGTTGGGGTGGGTGTTTGGGGAACCAGGATCCATGGGTATATGGGTATATATGCAAATGAAGCAGCACAGCAGTAGTCTAGTGGTTTAAGCATAAATAAGCAGTAGTAATCATATATAAGCACCAGTAAGCATGTTTAAGTGTGTTTGTGTGGGGCTATGCATTGCCTACACAGATGAAGCAAAGTAGAAGATAACTAAGTGAAAGACACTGTAACCAGAGGTTACAGTTTTATATATATATATATATATATATATATATATATATATATATATATATGTATGTGTGTGTGTGTGTGTGTGTGTGTGTGTGTGTGTGCGCGTGCGTAGAGATACTCAGATATACAGCTATGATAGGAAACAGCACACAAGAATGACATATGTTCACAGGCTATGCCAATGGAAATGAGGGGCCCAAGCAAGAAACATGTAACATGTAGCATGATCTCACCCCCTCCAAGCCAGACAGAAGAAACATACACACAAACCCACAAACAATGTAAATAGTCCACTGCTCTCCAGACCACAAGCAGGATAGAACCGGGGGGGTACAGAGTGCACCCGTGAAATTTAATCTTGGAACACGGACAGGAGTGTCCCTTGTGGGACGCCCCAAAAATTGACATATAATGAAAGGAAGCTGATACGATGACCATTCTGGCTGGGGTGGGTACATACCCAGAATACAAGGGTGGGAAAGCCTGATGACCCATGGGTCGCAACAATGTACAAAATGGGCCCCATGAATTGGAGAGTGGGCAGCATGTAGTGGTGTGTTCAGACCCGACCTGCACCCAGAGGAAGGATGGGTGCTGTCGAGAAAGTGTGGGTGGGGGATCTATGGGTAGCTAGTTATGTGTCTATGTGTGCAGGTGCTGGCTGATGTGGGTCTATAAGGGGCAGCCCCAGGGATGTGAGCAAAAGTGTTCATTGGGCAGAGGTGTTGCCCAATGAGCAGCCACACCCACTACGAGTCCCACTGCAGCAAAGTCTAATCTACATAGCAAAGAATGGAATAACAAGATGTAGATGTATATATGTAGAAGAATGTGTGTGCATATCTACCCATAGCTACATGGAGATAATCCTCTTCCTCTCCGTAGTACAAATGTATACATACAGAGACAGAATACATATACATACCCACATACACCCATATGTTGTTAGATATACATAGACAGCAATATATAAATATATACATGTATGCATAAATATACAGATATGTATATATATATATATATATATATATATATATATATATATATATATATATATGTGTGTGTGTGTGTGTGTGTGTGTGTGTGTGTACACATGTAAACAGCTAGGATATGATACAGCAGTTCCAAAATACATATGTTCACAGGCCGTGCAAATGGGTGTGAGGGGTTCAATCAATAAATGTGTAACATGTAGCATCAACCACCCCCCACCTAGACAGGTGAAACATACAGACACGATACAAGTAAACACACCACTGCTTCCCAGACCACAGGCAGGATACTACAAGTGGGAGAGACCTGCCAGGTCTAATCTTGAAACAAATACATCAATGTCCTTTGTGGGAAACCCCAAAAATTAATGATCATCGGAGTCAGTCCCTGTAATGATTCATCCGACCAGGCTGTATACGTACAAAGACCAGTAGGTTGTGCAAGCCTGTTGACCCATGGGTCAACACAATGTACGACATGGGTCCTGACACATGGAGAGTGGGCAGTGCATAGTGGTGTGGTTAGACCCCACCTGCATCCACAGTAAGGATGAGTGCTATAGAAGAGAGGCGGAGAGGACTATGGGTATGCAATCATCGGCCTAGGTGTGCAGGTGTTGGCTGTCGCAGTTGTATTAGGACCGCCCCGGGAATGTAAGTAATATTCCGAAATGGGCAGAGCTTATGCCCATACCTCTCAACCCCTAAGAGCAAAACCACCGGACAGAACATAAACCGTTGGGGGAACAAATAGGGACAGAAAGCACATATTCCACTTACAACTTTAGAAAGCTGATAGAATAATAGGTTATGCATTAGCATGACTTGGCTGAAGGATGTGGGGTTCTAAACCCAATTACATGTCTGTATTTAATGGTGTCATTTCCAGGTATTTGCCAGACAGGTGCAGATTGTAAGAGGAACACACCAGTAGTATGAAGCAAACTCTGGACAGGCTGCGGATTCGGTACAGCCAACCGGCATGCTTACTTCTAATTGGCAGCCATTCCCGATATGGGTCCCACCGCAGCACAGTCCAGTTTATATGGCTAAGTACGGCATAACCATATCTGTCTTTGTGTAACTCACTACACAACACCTACAAACACATGGTCGCAATACCCCACTGTAGGCATGTAAGCTGACGTAATAGGCATCACAAGGTTTTATTGTAGTCCTCCCACCCACCCAGGGGTGTGAGTGTCTGATGCAAACACCAAATGCCGTGCATTTGCAAGTGCGAGAGCAAGTGGGTGTAAGCCTGTTTGGCCATCGATATGCGAGTACAACACTGGTGAAGCAATGTAGAGGCTAACTGAGTGTAAGAAACTGTAACCAGAGGTTAGCATTGCTTAGCTCCGTGCAAACCCATGCACACCC
Source organism: Protopterus annectens (assembly GCF_019279795.1). Classification (NCBI taxonomy): domain Eukaryota; kingdom Metazoa; phylum Chordata; order Ceratodontiformes; family Protopteridae; genus Protopterus; species Protopterus annectens. The sequence goes on along the minus strand of NC_056741.1, from coordinate 370,191,852 downwards.
ACTCACAACTGCTTTAAAGTGCCTTAATCACTCTGTACCCAACAGCTCGTGTTCTGGCCAGCAACAAAATAAACAGCCTCTGCAAGGCTAGAACTCAGGACCCTGTACATCACAGTAGTTAACCACTACACCATGATAGCAATACATATAAAGGCGGTATCAGCAAACTAATCCTCACCACAGGGAAATCAAATCAAACATGTGAAGTGAATCTATGTACAGTGTAATATTCTATAACCTGCCACAGACCATAAATATGTGAATTGGAGTACTGCAGTAAACATAGAGTTGAGGTGTCACTGTAATAAAGTTATGAAGTCCCCAGGACCCCATACAGTGTATGTACACATGAATCACAGATACCAGACACATATATAACCTGTAATGAATAAGACATAGCTTAGCCTTTTTGAAACTGGCCAATTACAGAAAAGTGCGGGAATCTGGCCCTACTTAAACTGAAGAGGCGGGAATATGGCTCATAAATGGTTGTAGCATCTCCCTGCAGGCAGAATGGCTGGAGTGGGAGAAGGCACTCGCTTTAGATTGCAGCGCTGGGGCATCCAGGAGTCCAAATTCATGGTATGGCTCCTGGTAAAGCACCATGACAGGAGACTACTGCAGGGCCAGTACCAGGGCTCACAGTAAACAAATGGAGGCCTGGGACAGTCTCGCCTGTGACCTCACTCATGCCACAGGTATCTCCCGGACTGGTGAGCAGGTCACGCACCACCATGCAGACCTGAATTGGCAGAGGGGGGATGTCCTGGAACAGTGGATCCAGGAAGCAAGGCAGATGCAGAATGCCCCAGAACTGAGTAAGTACTCCTTCCACTACATAGTTAATAATTGCCTAGCTTGTGTATACTATGGATAGGTTAGGCTAAATATCACTGCACTTTTCTGACAGCTGCAGATGAGCGTGCTGTGAACCAGCAAACCTATGATGCTAGGCTGCAAAGGATGCATCGTGAGGCAGGTTAGTAAATAGCCTGCATGTACTGTCATAACAAATAAATGTAAGAGCCTTAGAAAGTGTTGTACCAGTATACAGAATTGTGTAATATACTGCAAATAAAGGTGTAACCCCTGCATTGCTTCTGTTTACTCTGCAGTCATATGTTGTTGTACTGTTGCAGTTATTAAATAGTACTGTTTAGTAAGCAGTGTTACCCACACTGAAAATGTGTATGAAGTGCTGTATAACAATGTTGGAAGTGCAAACAGGTCAGTCATATTAGACTAAATACATTTCAAAGCCTCGCAACACTTGCCTGATAGCATAGTGTACAGTGATCTTAGCTGTAATGCTTTTGTCACACACAGCAGGGCTTTAAATCCCAGGAGCACCAGTAAGTTGTATGCATAATCATTCCACACAACTGCATACAGTTTGTTAGAATGTTCAGAGAGAAAGCTGTATGCATATATGCACGTAGCTGTACAGATTTTGCTAGAATGCTCAAATAGAAAGTGGTATGCATATTCATATCCCTCAACTGTTCCAGTCTGCCCAGTATGTCCTGATAAATGGCCCACATCACCTGCCTTTTGTCCTGTTCCCCTGACAAATTAGTGTGATGATCCAAGAAATGTAGGCAGCTGTTAATGGCATATAACTGATAGTCAGACTTGTACATAGTCAGAGAATGTACATGCAAATATACCTTTCATCCCAGCATCTCATCCAAAGTATATGACAGCAGTCTCAAAACATGTTGCATTAACACCTGCATCTTGTCAAGCCTGTACATAAGACACAGAACCCGTACATACTAATCTACAAACATACCATTGTACAATGTAAAACCATTGGGTAGTGTACTAATACATGTAAGGGACAGACCACTGCAGTGACTAAGAATGTTGTGAAAACTACAAGGATTTATTAGTTGTTAATTGAACTCTCTCTCTCTCACTCCTACTATATGTGCAAAAATAACTGATTTACACAACTCATTTGGTACGTCTACACTCCTAACCTTTGTTGGGACATATGTCCTATTAGTTGATAAATATTCACATCTGTTTCTATGCATGTGCCATGTTAAAATACTCCCATATTGGTGTCCTGTTGCCATCAATGAAACCTGCATGTTGTTGCAATGGCCACTGTTTACCCATATATGCATGTGTTCTGCCTGCTCCGCAACTATTTTATATCTGGTGCCGTGGGTAATGGGAATACCTATGCATGCTGTTATAACTAATCGTATGCTGTTGACTATTACTAACCCATATCTGCCTTAAACATGCTACAACATACCTCATATGGGAAGGCCAGTCCCAGCGGACTCACCTGTCCCACCTCAGCTGGCCATGGCACCGGGCATCAGCATATCTTCCCAGCCTGGGACCTCTTCGTCCATTGGGCCTGCTCCACCTTTGGGTGGAACCGCCTCGGCCCTCCTGGACAGGAACCTGTCAATCGTGGTACGGTCCAGGCCGTGGTGTGTAGGGATCTAGACAGGGAGATTTGAGACTGCCTATGCCAGCTTGAGGGCTGAGTGGTGCAACTAGAGGGTGAACCTGTTCCTCCTAGACAGCCCTTAGCACAGCCACCTTTTGGACTGTGAAGGTGCAGTGGTGACTCCCCATGGGTGGGGACAAGTATCCATTTGTGAGTTCATGGGCTTGCAACTTCCAAACACCCCTCCCCATCCAAGGTGCCCCCCCCCACATGTGTCATATACTGCCCCTGTACATGTCTTGTTTGTCTTGTCTGTCATCCTACCCAACCTATCCTCCCTGATCATACCTACTCTCCTTGCCCAACAACCCACTCTCACCTAAACACAAAAGAAAAAAAGGTCAATCTCTTCCCGCAAAAAAAGCACGCCCCATGCATAGCTGTCCATTTCACACACATGTCCACTGGACACATGTAAACATTTCTAATCGGCATCACAACATATTATTGTTGTCCTCACCCCTCTCTCAGGGTTGTGAGTGTCCAAATGTACTGCCAAATTTATTGCATATGCACAGCCGTTGCTGTAGAAGAAATGGACAGCTATGGACCTTCCCTACACCCTTCCTGCAGATCCCTAGATACCTTGCCTACTGTCTTTCCCTCTTTGTGCCCCTTTTTCACCACTTTCCTATCACCCCTTTTTTCTTTTCTTTTAAAGAAATTAGCACAGATGTAAGCGAGAGTAAGCACTTTTAAGCAGCAGTGAGCAGGTTTCAGCCTGTTTGCGTGGGGGTAAGCACTGCCTACACAGGTTAAGCAATCAAGAAGGTGACTGAGTGTAAGGAACTGTAACGAAAAGTAACCACTGCTTACCATTGTGCAAAGCCACGCACACCCGCTCACAACTGCTTAAAAGTGCCTTAATCACTCCATATCCAATGGCCCTTGTTCTGCCCAGCAACAAAATAAATGGCCTGTGCAAGGCTCAAAACAAGGACCCTGCATACCACAGCTAATGTGATTTGCCACTAAGCCATGGCAGATATACAGACATCGGATGTTATCACAAACATATCATCCAGCACAGTCATTTAACGGTATAGGAAATGTATTTCATTATGTAGATGTATGTGCGTTTATGTCTATATATAGATATATATATATATATATATATATATATATATATATATATATATATATATATATATATATATACATACATATATATAGATATATCAAGAACATATCATGTGACAACGAAGTATTAAAAAAGAATGAAAAGGGAAACACCAGCAACTCCTGTATTATGTAGTGGTGTTGTCCTATGTAATATCAGGACTCCCTCAAACAGACGTGTCATTAATACATGCAAACATTTGCACATTGCCCAAATACATTACTTTGAGCATTTTATTTACATTAACAAAACAGTTCCTGTCCAATCATTATGTGAGAGCAGTACTCTTTTAAGGTGCTGTGTGCAACATCATCATCATTAAAAAATTAAATGGGGTAACCATATAGGGACCGGTAATGTTGTGTGTACAATGGGGTCATCTGCATCACGTGTACCTGGAACCTTTAGGAGTCATGTGCATACCAGGATCGTGTGCCTGAGAGAGGGGTGAGGACAACAGTAGTATGTTGTGATGCAAATTAAAAAGGTTACATGTGTCCAGTGGACATGTGTGTGAAATGGACAGCTATGTGTGGGGCAAAAGTTGTTCTGGGAACAGATTTTCCTTTTGTTTCCATTTTTGTAAGGTGAGAGTGGGATGTTGGGTAAGTGGACTAGGTATGCTCGTGGAGGATATGTTGAGTAGGATGACAGACAAGACAGACAAGACAGCATACAGGGGCGGTATATGACACATGTGGGGGAGATACACCTTGGATGGGAGGGGTGTTTGGCAGTCACAAGACCATGAGCCCCCAAATAGAAACAGTGGGACAGAGGTACCCACCCATGGGCAGCTACCACTGCACCCTCACAGCCGCAAAGGTGGCTGTGCTGGATGCCTTCTAGGAGGGGCAGGCTAACTCTCTAAATGTGCCACTCTGCCCTTGAGCTGGTGTAGCTGGCCTCGAAACCCCTTATTGAGCCCCCTACGCACCACAGCCTGTACTGTACGATGGCTGACAGGTTCCTGTCTGGACCTGCTCCTAGGGGGGCAAGCCTCATCCACAGTGGTGGGTCTACTAGAAGGTGGTGCAGAGCCAACAGAGGTGGAGGTCCAAGGCTGGGCCCCAGACATGCTGATGCCCAGTGCCATGGCCTGCTGAAGTGGGACAGGTAGTTCCACCGGGACCTCCAATCCCATATAGCCTATGGGGTTGCAGTTTTAACACAGATAAGGCTTAGTAATAGTCAACAGCATTCAGGATTACTTATAACAGCATGCATAGATATTACCATCAACCCAAGACAACAGATGTCAAACATTTGCAGAGGGAACACAAGACATGCATATATACTGCATGACATCTGTCCAAAGCGTAGATGATTTGTGTCTGCAGCTATGAACAGTGACTCATTATTGGCATGGCACTGTGATAACCTCAGACAGTGACTGTCATACCACTGTTTCATATGAAGTATGTCCAATCAAGGATGTGATTGCAGTAACTCTCATCACTGTCACCGTGTACTGACTGCAATCCTCACACTATGCTTCTGCAGTTCACAGATGTGTGTTCTGTGAGTAACACAAGAAACAAATGGTTCCACACATTGACCATTCCACAGATGACCCTACAGATGGGGGTTTTCTTGTCAGTTATTAAAACATGCAGAATAGCCATTACCACACACAACCTGTTAAATTGTCAGTCGTCTGAATGAAGCATAACTACACTTACATGCTGTAGTCATGTCTGGCACATCACCCTCCTGTCTTTAGGCTATTTTCCACTGTGTATGTTGTTTGAGGAATATCCAGATTTCATCTGTGATGCTGTTTACCAAACACCAGATCCAGGTTCCACTCACAGCGACTGTCATGGGCAAACACCAACATGATGTTCCTAGATATTGTACTGTCTTTCCATGCAATTAGCTATGAGAATGTCACCACAGCTGTTCCACATGCAATCATCTAGAGGAAGACTGCAATAGGTGCAGAGGCCATCACCTGATCATGACCATCACTTACAAAACACAAGCTGCTGCTAAGCAGGTGTACATATCCACACCCACCAGAGAGTGTGTGGGAGGGACAGACAGAGGCAAAGTACATAAGGGAATGTCTGGGAGACTAAACCCTAAGCATTTTCTGTCACACACCTACCAGTACAGGGGTTCAAACCCCTGACTGACAAGCCATTACTATTACAAGTGCATGCAGTTACTCCATGTGCCACATAGCTGACATGCTGGTGTGCTGTAAGAACATATATGTGTGCTGGTGAGAGATATCTGCAACAGAGCTATAGTAGACATACATTAGGTGTAGCACACATGGCTGTCCACATGAACAGATGTCATTGTCAACACAACCACACTCTCTAAGGGACTCAGACACACTGGCACACTTTGGCAGGCTCCCAAATACACTTCCTAACTACTTAGTTTGCCACACTACAGTAATGCACAGGTATTACATGCACCACAGGGGTTATCCTGAGGTTCTTTGGGCTAGGGCATGTGAACGTGTCTGACATCAGTCAGTATGCCAATGGGAGTTATACTGGGTGTGACTGTGGTTGGGAACATCATACCCCACATGCAGACACAAGGTGCCAGTACTGACATGCATGTGTGCATTGCTTCATGGGTGTGTAGTGGTTGGCTGTGCATGATGGCTGTATAAGGCTGGTAGAGGGGTAATCCTTGGTATCAGGCCACCTGACAGTGGTCTGCAGTGTGGTTCAGGGGTGTAGTGTCTGCAATGTCCCTCACAGATGGGTATTGTATTAACCATCCTGTCATCTTGGTTACTTTTGTGTGTGGCCATTGCTTTGAAATGCATGTCATTTCTGTGTTTGATAGTCCTTGACATGGACATTGCCTGGGATGTGCACATCCCACATTAATGTACAGTAACATGTTTATGTGTACCTGGTTTGCCAGGCACATGTTATGCACACAGACTGTTATCATCAGATGTGTCAATCCTGGCCTGGTGTGGCAGGACCTGCTAATAGACAGCAAGTTGACCCTGCACCTGCAATGATAGCATGATATATGTATTCCCTGGTGTCAGTGGCATCCGTCCATACAGGGCATGTGTGTAAGGCATTGTATGTCCTTTGTGGATCACATTTGATGGCACCACATATGTTTCAGGCATCCAGTGGGGAACATAGTGAAGACACATTGTCCGCAATTATGAACCTATTGTATTGGTGGACAGGGTGCCATACCCTCTGCAGCCCACTGCAATCACACCATGCCTAATATCTGTCAACAATGTGCAGGATACTAGCAACATAGATTCATAGATTCATAGATTCTTACTAAGCTAACTGCCCTTGCGAGCCATTTTAATCTTAGCCAATTATCCCTTGTGAGACTCAAACCCTGCACCTTGTGTTTATAAGGCAAACACCTAAACCATTAGGCCACCCTCCCAACATAGCAGGAATTTCTAGGGAAGTGTGTTTGTGTATGACACATGGGTTCAGACCGTACTCTGGGTAATAGTAGGATTGGTTACTTTGCTCATCAGGCTTTTTGCCAGATGTAGGGGTATGGCTTGCCAACCCAGTCTCTTGGCTGATTGAAATCTGTAATCCTTGTGAGGTGGACGTTGTGACATATAATGTGGACACCATATAGGAAAACTACAAAACCTGCTCCTCATCATGTTCAGTGGTTAGACACTCACAGCCACCTTTACACAGGCTCTGACTGACAAACACACACAGACACCTAACTAACCAAGGAACCACCACAAAACAGTAAAGAATCCACGATATGACGAGGCTCATCCAACCCAGCTTTATTAGCAAACAAAACACCAAAAGCTCCACCACTGACCTAGGTTTCGTCCCAATGGACTTCTTCAGAGTGTGTGGAACCAGTGAAATATATACAGAAAACAGTTAATTAATTAAACAATTCACACCTAATACAAAATTAATCTAAACTGTGGATATACGTGACCCACCCGGAACCAGGTTTGAATCAAGCTACCACAATAAACATTAAAAAGACACACATTCTAAAATACATAAAAATGCATAAAAATTGCATAAAAATTACCCCATTTAGGTAATAATCTAGTATAAAATAACATGACCTAGGAAAGGCTAAAAATATGAGGCGTATGAGGTATGTTGTTTAATTCAAGAGACACTCATAATAAATTACCCTAATATATGTTTTAACCTTAAATAAGGTTTGATAGAAATGAACTCATTTAAACCCGGATAATGGTGGGCATTGAGTAACAACTGCCATTTGAGTTCACAAGTATCTAAGTGGTAGTCTGTTATCCTCCCCTGTGCATCTTTAACTAACTGTTGAATAACACAAAATGAAAATTTATGGCCACTAAATGCTATTAAATGTCGTGCCAAAGCATTAGTAGATCTAAGATGCTGGATGTCTGAAAGATGCTCCCTTATCCTATCTCTAAATCTTCTACACGTTTTGCCCACATAGAAGGCCGTACACGACTGACATTTAGCAATGTATATAATATTGGATGAAAAACAATTATAGTGACCATTAATCTTGATGGAAAAATTATTAACCATAATCTTATTTCCTGTTTGTAGAATAGACGCACAGGTGGAACATCTACCACATTTAAAGTTGCCCCTAGTTTTACTAGTATTAGTCCTAATAGTACTACCATTTTCCAACATTCCTTTAAATGTCATGTCCTTCCTAAAGATGAACTTAGGTTTTCGTACAGAAAAACCATAAAAATCTTTTAATCTGGACAAAGACATCCAATATTTCTCAATGATTTTAATAATATTGTCAGTATCTGCATTGAACGTTAGGACATAAAAAAGATGTTCATTACCCATATCCTGTTGTTGATTCACATTATGGTTAAACAAGTCCTGTGTGCTCCTAAGTATAGGTAGAATATTACCATTGTCTCTTTTAAATAGTATTTCCTTCCTAACCTCCTCACACATATCTTCAGGATACCCCCTATTTAAAAAGAGACTCACCATGAAATCTAATTCAGCCGCAAGGTCAGAATCTTCACTGACCATGCGTGCTGCCCTCACCATTTGACCCTTAATAATGGCTCTCTTTTGGTGTACCGGATGCCAGCTGTCAAAATGCAGGTAAGAGTTAGAGAAGGTGGATTTCCTAAATATATTGGATATAAGAGTACTTGTGTCCTTATTAATAGTCAAACATATATCTAAATAAGTAATTCTCTTATCGTTAATCTCATGCGTAAACTTCAAAAACCAAACAGTTTGGTTAATATATTGAATGAACGTATCAAGAATCATCCTATCCCCCTGCCATACAATAAAAATATCGTCCAAAAAGCATGTGTATAGTTTGATATATGGACTATATTCACTGTGGAGAACAAAGTTGGTCTCCCAATGTGCCATGATGTAGTTGGCATAAATGGGGGCACAAGCCGCCCCCATAGCCACTCCTGTACTCTGGTGAAAATAGTGTCCTTCAAAATGTAAAAAATTGTTACGTAAAACTAAATCCATTAGTCTAACATAAGTATTAATCTGATCTTGGTCATAAAGACCCGTAACATTCAATTGTTCTTCTAACCAGAGTAAACCAGTGTCATGTGGAATGGCAGTAAACAAATTAACTACATCAATAGTCACAAAAAATATGTCATCCAGTGTCTGTAATTTTTTGATCTTATCCAAAAAGTGCCAGGAATCTCTGGTGATATGTGGAAATCTGTTTAAACCTATTTTTAACTTTGAATCTAAAAATTGACTGATGAAAAAAACTTTACTTCTTTTACCATCCACAATGGGTCTGAACCGAACATTGTTCAGGCCCTTGTGGATCTTAGGAATGCCAAAAATTCCACTGACCACCGGAAATTTATTAATCAAAAATTCATACTCATCCTCATTAATACCTCCTTGTAAAAGAATATCCTCAAGCACTAGGTCTATCTTCCTATAAGCAATATGAATTTCATTTAGACTCACGTCCGTATAATTATCATCAGTGAGCATAGTCAATATCTCACTCACATAGTCCATATTATCAACTACCACAACCCCATTGCCTTTATCGGGCTTCATTACACGAATATTTCTGTTGGTGCATATGTAGTTCAATGTTTCAAATTCTTCTTTAGTCATATTTCCCAAATCTCTCTGTTTCCTATGTCTATAATGTTCTCTAATATCCTGCTCACATAGGCTTTCAAACATACGCACCATATTATTGTATGGTGGATTAAAGTAACTAGGTTTACGTAAATTAGCTATGTGTCCTATAGGTTCACTGCCATTCTTAAACCCAAAAAAAGCTACCAAATTCATTTTTCGAGTAAATAACTTTAAATCTATAAGAGTGTCTACTATTTTTCCATCTCTACAAGGAACAAAATTAACAATGTCTTGGAATAGAACTCCTACTTAATCAGTTTATCACACTACAACATTATGCAGTCATAGCATGCACTATGGAGATTACTGGACTAACTCATCCCCAAAGATGTATTTCACAAGGAATAACATCAGCAGGTTTACCAAAGGAGGGCATTTCAAATTTCCTGCAAGTGAGTAGCCCAAAATGCACTGCTCACAAAACAGACAGTGAGACACACAAAACACATCCATAACTGACGTGTGTGGATATAGAACCCATGACCAAGATCTATATCACACTACTACATGGAGATGTTATAGGACACACCATGAAGATTACTAAAGAACTTGCTCCCCAGAGGTGTATTTGACAAGGAATGACATCAGCAGTATTACCAAAGTAGGACATTGTAAATGTCCTGTGAGTAGGCTATAATGCATTGTTCCCTACACAGAAATTGAAACTCACACAAAACATGCATAACTGCCATGGTTGTGGTTGTAACCCTACCACAGTTCTAAATCACACTCCAGCAGTAAGCAGTTACCTGATGCTACAGAGATTACTGGATTACCGCAGTTGCAGAGGTGTATTTCTAGGTGGGTGACATCAGCATCCTTGCCAAATTTGAGTATATGAATTATAAGGAGTGTGCATACTCTAAAAAGCATTGTTCCCTTGGCAGGCAGACACACACAGTTGGCAAATCTGGGATTAGAACACCTACCAACCTAGGTTATCACACTATAGCATTATGCAGTTACAGGATGCACTACAGAGATTACTGCGTTACAGCACTCCCAGAGGTGTATTTCTAGGTGGGCGACATCAGCATCCTTGCCAACGTTGAGTATGTGAATTGTAAGGAGTGTGCGTACTCCAAAAAGCATCGTTCCCTTCTCTGGCAGACAGAAACACACAGTCGGCAAGTCTGGGATTAGAACACCTGCCAAACTAGTTTACCACACTACAGTATTACAAAGTTACTGGAGGCACTACAGAGATCACTGGGTTGCAGTAGTCCCAGAGGTGTATTTTTAGGTGGGTGACATCAGCAGGATTGCCAAAGTAGGGCATTTCGAGTGTACTGTGAGTTGTACATTTCTTTTAGCTATGTGTATCCACTGCTTACTGTCACAAGCACACATGCACACATGTACACCTGCTTAAAAGTGTCTTATTCAGTCCTAAATGCCATTATTAACAACCCTCACAGGTCTTGAACCCTGGACCACGCACAGCAAGGTCACTGGACTTATCACTAAGCCATCTGGGTTGTATGCATGTTTCATGGTTTTTATAATACACATTTTACTACAGGTATTCCACAATACTGATGTACAGTACCCTTGAATGTACTGTACTCTGTGAAATAACATAGACAAGTCTACATATCTACAACTGTCAGCTATAGCCATATATATATAAACATGTCTGAACACCCTTTGTGACACAGAAGGGTTCCAAAGGAATTGACGTGTACACAAAACAGAGGCAACACTTGTATTATAACATTTGAATCTTAATCAGGGATGGTTGTTGTGTATGTGTAGTTTGGGGTGGGGAATGATGGCTAAGGAAATATACCCCAGGGATTGTGGAGTTTGGGTGGGGGAAGGATGGGTATGGAAATACACCCCGGGGACCACTTCTGTGTCACTGTTCGACAGTGACACAGGCAAATAACATACCCAACAGTAGTTATTCTTGACTGTCTATTCCGTTCTATTCCTAACTATAATAATATGTAGACTCCACTCACCGCAGATGACTACCATGGTGTGCAGCATGTTAAAAGACATAACACATGTGTATTCCTGGCTACAAGGTAGTCACACACACACACAAACACACAGACACTCACCAGTATTGTGTTAACAAGTCTTGCCTATGTAAAGGTAACTACTAGAGTGGCATTCAGTTAGGGTATGTGCCACAGAACCCATACAATTACACTTAATCTGTTTCTGCTTCTGAGCTGGGTGACATCTCAGGACTGATTACTTGCAGCGGGGAGGGAGGAAAGGGTGATTTAGTAGATGACAAGGATAAAGGCCAGTGCAAAAGGTGGTTTCTCTTTGTAAAGCAGTAAAACCCACTGTCATGACAGGATGCAGACACAAATACACACACACAACCATTTGCTGACACACACACACACACATTTGCCAGTGGTGGTATCAGAAATCCTGCCTATCTACAGATCACTATTACAGTACTATGCAGTTACGAGACACACCACAGAGATTACGCATTTCAAGGCAGTCAGAATGCCTTTCTAAGATTGAGGACATCAACAGGGATACTGACAGTTAAGATGTACATAGCTGTAAACCTGTGTGTTTAAAGTAGGCGTCCATTGCAACCTCTATAAACAAACAAGACACATCATCTGCAGGTAAGACATAGGTAGGCCTGAGAGGTATAGTTGTAGCACAGCAAGCCCTGAACTGCAGTATGCCCATCTGTGGAATGGACAACTACTATCACTATACAGGGTTACAGTGGTCATGCTCATACACATAGAATCACAGGACTTGTTTGGATGCACTGACTCCAATTACACAAGGTGACAGTGGGCATGCTCATACACTTAGTAGCACATGGCTATTTGGAATACACTCTGACTACAACTACACAAGGTTATACTGGGCATGTTCATACACTTAGAAACAAAGGGCTTGTTTGGATGCACTGACTCAAATTACACAAGGTGGCAGTGGGTACGCTCATACACATAGTAGCACAGGGCTGTTTGGGATGCACTCTGATTCTAACCACAGAACGCCACAGTGTGCATGCTCATACACTTATATGTACAGAACACATTGTAATGGACTCTTATTGTAAACACACAGGTTTACAACTGGGTCTACTTCATTTGATCAACAGTTCATATGATCGACAACATTTTCAGAGAGACCAAAAGACCTGAAGCTCAAAACACTGACAACTCATTTGGTAGAAACTCATAACATTGACACATGGCATTCAAAGCATTATGCCCTTTCCCCAGTGTAGCGTGACCCTGGAATTAGAATAAGTAGATGGGGGATGTGGGGGGGTGTAGCCCCCCACATACATAGTAAATTTACAGATACACGTGGATAGTTATAACAAAGATGACAATATTTATCTAAATAATGTGGGGGGTCTTTGCCCCCTACACCCCCCATTGTGGGGGGCTGTGCCCCCCATACCCCCCTATCTATTTATTCTAACTCCAAGGTTGCGCTACAGTGGGGAAAGGGCATAATGCTTTGAATGCCATTTTTTATAGTTATGAGTTTTGACCAAATGAGTTGTCGGTGTTTTGAGCTTTAGGTGCTTTGGTCTCTCTGAAAATGTTGTCGATCATATGAACTGTCAATCATATGAAGTAGATCCTTACAGCTATGTACATCTTAACTGTCAGTATAAATGCACATCATACAGGTTTACTACCAGATACCTGTACGTGGCCAGTAAATGATATATCTGCGTCTGTGCTGTGTGATACACACACATACATATACATGAAGTACTGCCATATATATGTGAATTATACACAATCATGCATGTGTGGAAGTGGCAGACAATTGGTTAACTGGGACACACAGGTGGATGCAAAGTACAGCATGTGGCACACACGTTGCTGCCCTGAAAGGCATACATTGATATCAGGTTGTGGACAGTGACATTATACTTAGAATAATAGCATGTGCAAGCATAATATGTGAGCCCCATTGTCTAATGGTACTGAGGTGCAGGTGTCAAGATGACCTCTTCCAGCTGTGTTAGTAGTTGTCATTATTAGCAGGACCGCTCCACTAAGTATATCTGACATTGGTCATCTACACAATGTCTGCTGCTGTCCATCACCTTAGATGTAGCATTTGATACCAAGCACAATACTGCCACTCGCAGTGATGTCATGTTATGAGTGGCAACCGCTTGACCAAAGCAATGACCCAATGTCCTGCTGTAATTATGAGGTTGTCCAGTGTCTGTCATTCTGGGATGACATGACTGAAGAAGACAGGCCATTGTCACAGATCACATGCATCCATGATTCAAGAGAGTGTGGATAATACCTAGGTCACATTTACCACTATAGTACCATGCCAAGGCAAATGCCCTAAACACAGAAGTAACACCCTGACACCTACAAGACAATTGCATTGGATGCTTATGCTAACCAGTGCTAGATGTGGGCTGTCATAATCCATTTGCTCAATGTAGAACCCACAATGAGGAATACTGACATCTGTGCAGTGAGGAACACTTGGCTGAAGATTCTGTGGTGCACAATAGCACTACCACCATATAACTCAGATCCAGACATGTGGTCCATAACACTGGTACAGACCACTCCATGTGGTGGTGTCCATATATTCATAAAGGCTACTTACAAGTGAAGACCACTACTCCAACATAATGCATCACAGATGAGTCAGGTACAGGTGACAGTGGCAAAAGCTGCATTCTAGGTTGTATTCTCATATACATCCACCATCATGTCATCAGACTATCAACACACATCCATAAATGTGGTATGAAATAGTATGGCACAACACCAAATAATTTTTGACTGGTGGACTGTACCTAGCCCTACATCAAGTGTGCAAAGTACCCATGTACTGACACAGTTGCATAATGTGTTATGCAATGCAATAATACCACTGTTTGTAACCAGGTCAGTTGTACACATACCAGGGTCCTTTGGATGTTATCAGCATTAACACAGTTGACTGTTGCTGTACACCAGTAAACAACACCCTCATGGTTGGATTTGACCTAGATGTGCCTGCCCTGGATATGTACATCCCACACTCATGCAACATAAATGAAAAAAACATAGCTGTTGTTGTCGTTTGTACATACAGTTGGCTACATTCATTACGCACATGCACATGGAAGATAGGTCCATGGCTGCTGAATGCTAACAGTACATAAGGTTTGATATCTATGTTGACAGAGGTAATATTCCCTCTCTACTGGACACCCATAACACCTATCATATCATACAACAATCCATGTGGCATGTATGTCATTAGACATGTCCACCAAATGCAATGCCTGCAAACATACCCAAATAACAGGATCATAGGACCTACACCCATGGCCTGTATTGACAGACTCAGGGAAATACAGCTATGCTCTGTATGTTCCTGAGTAGTTACAGGTGATATGTGCATGACATGCACAGCCACGTTTGACCCACTGCTCCAACATATACCCTATGTCAACAATTGCAAGCCATGCATGCTGTGTGCTGTCTGGACATTAACCTTATTACCACAATAGCCTAGCCAAAATGTGCTGGGGTGAGATGTTTACAAGCCACAGACCTCGCACATGCTTGAATAAGTGTAATGCCTAGCTCAAACAGAGCACATAGCTGGCACGCTTCCAGTAATCATGAGGTGTGTGTGGCAAATATGATGTGTGTGTGGGAAATATGATGTGCTCACTGTTGACCATTGCAGTGCCCTGGCTTTACAGTGGAAATGTCAACTAACAGTTCTTGGGATCATGACATGGGATATTGCTGTGTGTGTGTGTCTTGCTGATATGTGCTGTTGGCATAAATGTGCACTTAGCTACTCAGTGAAGGTGGTTGTGTGTCCTACCAGTACATGAATACAACATCCATTATGGTGTAATGCTCAGCTAGGTTTCACACATAGTGTGAAGAAGGTGTGGAATGTATCCTCATGACCTGCTAGTCCACTTACTGATGGAGACTGCATATGTGTACATGTATTGATGCGTGTTTATATTCCATGAGTGTGCAGTGTCTGATGTTTGAAGGTGACTGTTGTCTTAGTACATCATGCAGTTGCAATGCAGCCTCAGCATTGCCAACTGTATATGGTGATATGCTCGAAGTACAGTAAGCTGTACTTTAGGTATGGACAGATGTTTGGACATAACTACTAAGTGGTGGGGCTACTTTGCAGATGGATGATTACTGAGGACCACTCACAGGTGTGTTACAACCATTCCTACAATAACCTGTGTAACTGCTAAGCTATGGTTTTATTAATTGATGGGGAAGACACACAACTTAGAATGCAGTAAGGGTGACACTGAAGGCAAACATCTTGACACCTGTAACAGTAACACCTTCCCTGTGCATATATCGTGCATATATCAGCACAGTTGGCAAAGGAAAGAGCCAGTATGCTTTGTAGCACATGCAATAGTTCTGTAACTCTGTAATACCTGTCATGAGATAGGCAGGTGTATGATTCAGATTACTGGCACTTGTGGGTGTGTGTGTGTCCATATGTGTCACATATGGTGGGGAATACATCCCAAATGTTTTTCCCTCTCCTGAGCACTGTTATAGACATCTGTACAGAGTGAAGTGTAGAAAGCAAGACATAGGTAGGAGTTTGAATCTCACACATGTCAAGTGTCTGTATGTGTGTGACATAGGTGTATATCTTTGTGAATGCCACAGTGTGTGTATGTGTGTGTGTGTGTGTGTGTGTGTGTGTGTGTGTGTGTGTGTGTGTGTGTGTGTGTGTGTGTGTGTGTATGTATGGCTGTTTGGTCCCTGGAGTAAGGCTGTATTCTACCATAGTGAAATGATAAGACCCCCTCTCCCCATCCACTCAATGCAATCTAGTATCCCTGTTGATGTCATC
This sequence comes from Protopterus annectens, assembly GCF_019279795.1. Taxonomy (NCBI): domain Eukaryota; kingdom Metazoa; phylum Chordata; order Ceratodontiformes; family Protopteridae; genus Protopterus; species Protopterus annectens. The sequence goes on along the minus strand of NC_056741.1, from coordinate 370,175,309 downwards.
AATCTTAGAAGGGCATTCTAACCATCTGTAAACATATACGCCCTGGGGTGAGGCTTGTTGTTACATAGCCTACTGATGACCCCCCCCCTCCCCACATACACTCACCACATTCTAGTATCCCTTGATCTTAGGCCATTCTGACTACCTGTACATGTGTAATCTCTGTGGCATGTATTCTAATTGCAAAGGACTATAACGATGATTTGCACATAAGCAGGGGTTCTCATCCCAACACTAACAATTGTGTGTGTGTCAGAGTGTGTGTTACTGTGTCTGTGAATCCCTGAGTGTGTGGGTGTGTTTTTGTGTCTGTGAATCCCTGGGTGTGTTTGCATCCTGTCATGGGAGCAGGTATTACTGCTTCCCAATGAAAAAAACACTTTTTTCACTGGCCTTTACCCTTGTCATCTGCTAAACCACTCTTTTACCTCCTCCTCGCTCCAGGTAACTATACCAGTGATGTCACCCACTATGGATGTGATGGCTCTGGCCACAATAGCTTACTACACAGCTATCATGCTCTTGTATCATTAGATCAGTAAACTTGGGAGATTATAACTGTGATGTGGAAGCTACAAAGTGCATGCAGGTATTGTCATACAGACCTGTGAGTAGTCTACATTTGCATATGGGACACTAACAGCAAACACTGACATCCCCCGGCATGTGCAATTACACCTGAAAGAGGAAAGCAGAACATCAAGATCAACATGCAGTTACTGTTGTTACACATGATACATACTGTCAAAAGAACAAAATGCATTCTAAAACTGTAGTACATGGTATGTCTGCTGCCTGTCAACACTACTCAACAATGGTCATCTCCAATTGTCTTCCTAGTATGTTCACCCTGTGCATCAGATCATATGAGCATGTCCCTGCACCGATGGCATGGGTGACAGGGATGCAGCACAGGCATCATCATATGCACAGGGTGATAATGTCTGCCAGAGGCCTAGGCTAAACCATTGGATGACATCATGTGTGTGGGTTAGGGTCTTTTATCTCACTGGGCATATGTGGATGTTATGCGTGTGTGTGTGTTGAGGTGCACGACATTTGTTACTGGTGTGTGTGTATGTGTATGTATGCACACAGGTCTGGCATGTGTCTGCCTATACAGGGGTATTATTGACAGCTGCAGGCTGTACAGGGTAGGGTTTACAGCTCACAGTTTCCAGCCACGGCCACATGATCTGCTCCTGCCAGTGGTTGCACTGGCACTACCAGGCAGAGGTTCAGACTGAGTATTGTCTGATGACACATGTCCACTGGAACTGTGTCCCTGTTGGGACCATCCAGGACCATGTGCACATAACCTGCTCTGTCCTGGTGTGGACAGCACAGCATCAACTGCACTGCTGCTACTACCGCCACTATGGGAGCAGGCATGTGATGTAGCATGTTCATGTAGACTTTCAACAGATGATGTAGCTGACCTACGTCCATTTGCCCGATGCCTCACTCCCACCAGATGCTCCAGTACAGACATGCCATGCTTGAGGATTGACATGCCATGGTCAAGGACTCCCACCATGTCACCCAATCATCCATCCAAAACATCTGCAAGATGATGTTGAGCATTTGCAATTGCCTGGATGTTGTCAGTTAAAGAATGGACAGCAGCCCTCTGAAGCCTCAGACATTCTCTGTTGTGCGATTCAGCAAATATATATGCCTCCATTACAGCCTGAAATGTGTCTGGTGACACCGGCTGATGTGCTATGTCTTGAAGGGGCATGTTGGCCAGAAGTCCTCCTACAAGCAGCCCTGGGCACATGCCTGCGTGTGACATCACCAGTCAGTTGGCTGGGATCATGGTGTGCAGGCACACCCTTCACAGTCTCCACACATTCCTCTTCCATGTTACCATCCACCAACTGTTCTTCCTTTATAGCCACTGGTGATGGGGTATGTGTAGGCATGAGAACTGTGTGTGTGGATGAGGGGGATATAGGTGGAATGGCAACTAATGGCACAGATTCAGCCCCTGACAACCCTGCCTGTGCCTCAATCACACTTTCATCATCACTGCTAGAGTCTGTGGTGACACTAACATCAGGTGGACCACAGGAGGGGTGATGAACCTACATCAATACCTGTGAGGGACAGACAAGAACTGTACACTACAAGTTATATAGCACAGTACAGACGCATAGACACACAGACCCACAGACACACAGATGCACAGACAGACACAGACAGAGACACATGATATGGCACCCAAAAGCATGCAACATGCATGTGATATGGCAGAAGGCATTCAGTTTAGACAATTATAGTGGTAGTTATCATACATCCCTGTGTTGCACACAACAGCATGCATGTGATATAGCAGAAGGCATGCACCTTAACAATTATAGTAGTAGTTAGCATACATCCCTGTGTTGCACCATTTGTGTTAGTAGGTCATGCCCGAAAACCTGCAACACAATGCATGCGCTATGCACCATTGCACTGCACTACCATGTTTTGTGCAACATACCCCATATTTTAACAGACTATCATTGACCTGTGTACATCTGTCAGTGATGCTTTGTGTTGGCCACTGCCCCTATGTATGATGAGGACATGAGCAGAAGGGTATGTTGAGTGAATATTATGTTTGCCTGAGCCCTAGCTTGCATATCTCCCCCACATCAGTGCATGTCTGTTCAACATTATTCTGCTTATCCCTGAGCTGAGTCTACAGACAATGTGCATGTGGCTGTACACACATGAATGACATGGCTGTCCCTACTTTGCAATGGTGCCACAGACCAGCACAGGTTAACAGTACACCAGCCTGATGTGTGGCATATGACCTTGCCAATCACATGTAGAATGACAGGTCTTCTGCTGATGTGTTGAATGACATGCATACATGTTTAACACAATATTGTCCTTTCAAATATACAGTGAGGTAATGGTGTCCCAATGCAGGGGAGTGTTATACTAACATGGACCTTCAGCTGACGCAATGTTGTCAGTCCGCCCTACAGAAATACAGTGACATACTGCACATTGAGCTGATGTGCATAGCCATTGCAGGGCATCATGTGGCTTCACTATTGCTATACAGTGTGAGTTACAGACACAGTTCATAGCCATGACTGTGTTCAGATATAATATATATCTAATGTGGAATGTGACCCACATCACTGTGGTGGATACACACTAAATGCTAATGTGGAATGTGTGACACAGGTCACTGAAGGGTATACAGATGAAACCCCTGAACATCTGCAACCATATTGCTGATGACTGGCAACTATGCCCAGACATGGCTAACCTATCAGTACTCCATGTTCCACATGCCACCTGTGTACCTCACACACATGAGGAGCAAGCATGACAGTGATGTCTGACACCAGCAAGGTGAATGTACTGTATCTGTGGCCTGATGTGGTTGTATGTGTATATTGTGCAACACATGTATGTATTTGGATACTGTATAGGTGAAAGCTTTCATGTCGTGGGACACTCAAGATGTTGAAGACATGTTATGTGGTGGTTTGATGTCATGCCTACACAAGCTGTGCACACGTCTGTATAATGTTTAGTGTGTCACATCTGCAATATCACCATTACACAAAGGCCATAGTTGTATTGTGTCGAGCCAATGTACAACAGGGTGTACACACAGGTACATCCCTTCTACTGTGTGTGTTGCTTCATGTCTCTGGCCATCCTACATGGCCATGAGTAAACATGTTTTGTCCAATGGTTGTGATGGGCATCTATTCCACATGTCAGTGTTGTCCCATATGACATACACCCGTAGATGTCATATGGTCCACTGAGGACATGGTTATGCAGACAAAGGGTGGTATGTCTGGGATGAGCGATATCATGTTTTGCAGCATAGTTAACCAGTGTTGCATTCAGCCCACAAAATGTCATGGACATATCAGATAGCACATGACATTGTGCAACAGTCATACCACCATACATTATGTGTACATGTGTTAAATGGCAACATGGCAGATAACATGCAATTAATATGATCTGTGCATTATCAAGCATGATAAATAATAACAATCTCACCTGCAACAGGCTGCTGTCACTGCAAAATTCCAGAGGTACCTAAATAGGACTGTCACTGTAGCAAAATCATTATCCACACCTGTGTGATAGCTACAGGGTGCAATGTGCATGTTAGCACATAAGCCAGTACAATAGACTATACTATGGAGTATGCACATCTGTGCATACATAGAGTAGCAACTATAGTATGTGGCATGTGTGCATACATGCCTTGCATATGATGCTATGTTAAATATTGTACAGTAACACATGTAACTATATGAAATATAGTTGTGTTCTATGTGCAGTAGTGACTTACCAGGCAACTCTTGGCTCAGTGGCTGTGTGACACCAACCTCCACAATTCCAGCTAAAGCTTTTGGATGGAGTTCTGCAGGTGTCCCCAGATTGGCCAGTAGCTCCTTGGTATGTGTGAGTGGGGGCTGGGTGAGTGGCCCTCCACCTGTTGCAGCTTGTTCCCTGGCAATTGCATTTGCATGCTGTTTTGCCCATCAAATGAAGTTGGTGCAGTGTCGGCGCACCTGCTGATAGGTGCAATTGTGGCTGCCAACATCATTCCCGCAAAGCTCCTCCCACTGGGCATCCCACTGCTTTGCATCTTGTGGCACATGGCTGAAGAGTGTTTCAAGGTTGTCAAGGAAGTATGGAATAAGGAACTCATCCTCCAAGTGGGTGTATGGTGTGAGCCTGGCATGTGGCATACCTGGAAGACATAATGATGGAGACAGGTCACAGTAACTCACAGAGAAGTACAGAAGTACAGCTGCACATACATGTGTATCACATTTATTATGATTACAAATATTTCTTTGCAAATCTGCATGACACTAACACAACTGACATGCTTAAGTCACACACATTTGACACTTACTGGTGATTTGATGTTATCACCATATATGTGTGTGTCAAGTGATAACATTGCTCATACTCCATGTGGATGTTTTCTTGATGTGGGCATGTCTGTTTGCCTGTACTGGTGTCTTTACCTATCAGCACATGCCTGGATGTGTTCACATTAATGCAAGAGACCTTAATGCTGTGTATATGTCACATATATAGTCATATACAGCCTTAAGGGACATGATCTGTGACCCTGCATATGTGCTCATGGAAAGTTTTACATGTATGTGTTTTGCCATATACATCTACATAGCACTATACAGAAGTATAGCATCCTGCCATGTATTACCTGTGTTGCACATGTGAAACACATGGGACAATGGCTAGCTTGATGGTATTTGCAGGGTTGGATATCAATTATAGCATGTATGGTCATAGTGAACTAGTAGGCTATATGCCCTGGGCCATTTATGAGCCTAGGCTGAAAGGTTACCTAGCTGTAGCCAACAGACAAGTAGCTTTCAGTGGCCAGTTCAAGTGGTGCCACAGAACTGATCCACAGGGTTACAGATATATTTGCCATGCGGTCATCACACCATGTCTCAAAGAGGGGTAATGTGCAGCTTTGCTGGACAGGGATGCATAGTATGACAGGAGTATGTAAAGTGTATGGGACAGGGATCTGTCAGGCATGTTATGATCCTTGTACTAGACAGGTGGATGTCTATGAAGTATGTGTTTATTTGAAATCAGCATGTGTGAGTGTAGCATGTCCAACATCTCTGGGTTGGACATGGCTTTATTCAGGGCAGGGACCTTGCTACATAGTGGAGCTAGGGTTTTTAAAAGGCTGGTATAGGCCATCTGAACATGGCCAATAACCCTTAAAGGAAATATGTGATCTTATGGGTCACTTGAGTGTTGATTATGGCTGAACAATGATCTCTATATTCATGGATGGCACCCTGTCATGATTAGGGATGCCACTTATGACTACCTGACTGGTGTGGTGAAGTGACTATCAAAGGCAAGACTACTGTCCAGCTGCATCCCATACACACACAGTTTTTATTATGTTGACCGCTGCCTAGGTAGTAGTTCATGGGTACAGGATTTTTAACATAGGGGATGTCAATGCAATACTTAGCTGTCAGATTGTGGCCATATGTCACACACCACACATCTGACCCACAAAGAACTTCTGTATGTTGCTTGCAGCACTCATTGAGTCAACTATTGCTCCTAGCTCATAGTCATTTGCAAACTTCAATACGCAGATGCCTTCTGTGTTAGTCTGTGTGGTATAAATAACAAAGAGGGGGAGTACCAGGAATAAACCCTGTATTACTGTAGCTGGCACTGGTTTGATGTGTGTATTAGTCAGACACCTTCTGTAGTGTTGGTTCTGCCCGCAGTCCAGTTGCCAACCAATCCTGTGACATAGGAATATACACCTAGTTTACTGAGTGTTGCTGGAACACAGTATGGGTGATGGTGTTCTAAGACCTGGCAAGGTCTTGATATGCTGTGTGAACCAACCTTACTATCATCTACATCTGTACTGACTACATCAAATAAGTTGATCAAGGTTCATGGCCTTACAGACCAGACTCAGCAGGGTAGTAGTGCACTATTCCCCATTATCAGTGGTGTCTCCCCCTTTGTGGGTTGTGATAACTGTTGCTCTGCACCATTCAGTGTGTACACGGCCTGATATGAAGCTACGAATGAACATGATGTGTATGTGGAGAGCAAATTGTTCTGAAATTTATGTAAAATACACCCTGGGATGTTAACAGGTCCCAAGCAAGCTGTATGTATGGCTTTAGAGGTGCATCTTGTGCCTGCATAGTTGTTATTACAAGGGCTCTGTAGTGTACGTGGATATATAAATATGTGTACCTGTTGAGGGGGGCGGTGAGAGTGGGTTGTCTCTGGATGAACATGTTCTATTTCTGTAGGTGCAGTTCTTCTCATGCCATATCGCTGTGAAGCACGGCAGGTCTTGTTGTTGCCATTACGATTCATGACACAGCTATCAAATGCTCTGTGGTTGGCCTCATAATATGTGGCTGATTAGTTTCAGAGTAGCTTTGTGTGGCTTTATATGGTGTATCTGCATCTTACTGAGGCTGACCGTGGATCACTTCCACTCATGTGTGTTCACTGTTGCAACAGTTACTACCTTCCGTGGTGCACTTTAAGGCAGGGTACAACCTGTTTGCCTTCCTGTTTGTGGTTGGTTGAATCTTGGTTCTGTTTCAATGGCACAATCACTGCACGTATGTAAGTGCTTAAAGTGCATCTGTGTAGGATTCAGCATTTGCACATGCATTGTCCATCTGCATGGGTGCCATAACAGTCACATCGCTCTTAAGAAGCATAACATTGGCTTTGGAGACTGACTATGTGTAGCATACTGTTAGCCCTGTTTGTGTGACTATGGTGATCCAGGTCATTGGGTTCAATGAAATACAACATGCATTGAGCACAGGTGTTGGTACATGAGGAGTCTTCCCATTTCATAATGGGATAGTTGAGAGTAGCCATTATTATGGTTTTCTGTCTCAAACATAATATTTCCCATTGCAGCACAATATGACAGTTGAGAATTCTGAGGCATGGTAGGTGGTCTGTCGCAAAGTTCAAATTGGATTCCACTTTGGCTCAAAAGTAGTTGCTCAGCATAATGCATGTAAAGTTATGCAAGTGCAACTAGCGTGGGGGTGTACATATCCTTCAGCAATATGGACACACCTGTGGCCTATGTGTTTAAATAAAGGATAATGGCCAAGAGGTGAGGTATGTGTTATAGCATAGTCATGCAGGTGTGCTATCTGGAGCATTGAGCCATATCACAGTCACTGCACAGATATGTTCTCCATGTTAAGGATTGACGTAAGTGAGTCCATATTGAGAGACCCGCAGTTTATTGCTTGGCTGTCCCTGTTACAGCAGTGGACTTTCACTTGAAATTTGCATGATGAAGGCACTAGCCAGTATCCAGATTCCCAGGAGTGACAGGTGCAAGCCCTGTCTGGCAAAGCACCATGGTCTGTCAACCATGTTATCCCAGGCAGAGAGATACTGGATACCCTTTGAATTACACCAGTACATTAGACAATTGTGGAATACAATCCTTTTGTCCCTATACTGCAGTATCATTCAGGCCAATGGCAGAATGCTACCCAGGCCTTGGGACATACCTGCATGGGCTACAAGACCTGACAGTTCCTACATGTGTGTTTCCATGCAGTCCAGGCTACTGCATCACAGGTCCTGCACAACAACATGGAATATGCCAGAGCCATGTGTATAGTTCAAAAGGTGGTCTGAGTGTATGGGTATGTGGCTAATCATGGCAGACAGGCAGCTGACAGTATGCTTGCCCTTGTATAGCTTGGGGTGTAACATAGTGCTAGAGTTTGCATTCACAAATGAGTACTGTTGAGCATGTTTCTGGCCACGTGTTCTGATGGGTGGTACAATTTGGCAAACTATGTCATACAGTTTGTGTATTATGTTGTCTGTCTATTCCAGCTTGGGAGGTCTCTTGCTTGGCCAGATACTTAGAAGCCTCTGTGAATGTGTGTGATTTCTGGTGGTATGGGTGGGCGTCCTTACAGTGTTCTGGTAAGGTTATGTGTTGGTTGTGATGAGATGAATGTGTTAACCTACACCTCATAACTGTCCAGTCCAGTAAGGGCTGTAGACTGGACTACCTTCCAGCTTACCCCTGCAGCTGCATCCCAGACAATGTGTGGGGTGTGGTGTTAGGTGGGCTTGGCAGTGTACATGCCATATAGACTACATTCCCCATGGGATGGCCAGATACACAAAGCTGACATTAGTAAACACCAGTAGCTGACTAGCGGACATGCCTGTATGAACATTCAGTACTACAAGTACCAGTTACTGTATTTAGTTTACTTATTGCTTATGAAGATGTTTTAGACAGTGATGCTCACACATAAATATCTGTGTTATGGACGTGACAACACTGGCTATTACAGAAACATAGTAGCTACCTTTGGCAGCAATCCTCATCTGAGGAGTACATCACATCCTGTTAGTTGATTACAGATGATGCAAGTGTCAATAGGTCTGTATCCTTTTCTGGGTATATATTCACATATCCACCACAACCATGAGCTCTGTTGGGCACAGACACCAACTCTCCAAACAGAGTCAAGTATCAATAGACTCTGCTGCCACTATCAACATGATCAGGATATAATCAGATAGTGTAAGCCATCACCTATGAAGCAGCTATTACAAATGGGCAGCAGTCTCCTACATCTTACACTCCTACTGCAGATGTTACACTGGAATTAAAGATGATATGCAACTTGTTTCATTACCAGTACTGTGCACTACCTTACATACAGTATGTGCAAGTGGCTGTTAGGTTGGCAATGAGAGATTAGGCTACACAAACCTGAATGTTCAGCCAGTGTGTCTCTACTCTCAATATCCTCTCTATGTAGGTGTGCACATAGCTATTTTGCCCAGCCCTGTAATAAGGGTCACTACACATTTGCATAACATGTACACATGCACAGCTGTTATTGCTTGCAAACAATACTAGAGAGGTTCCATATTGGGTCCCCTCCTCTTTAATATATTTATTAATGACTTCCGCAACTCTATCCCCTTCTCTAATATCATCCAATATGCAGACGACTCTACCATTATTTGCTCAGCCACTTCTATCCCCACAGTTCTAAAGCTAACTCAAGATGCTTTTTCTTCCACTGAACAATGGATGGAAAAAAATCACTTAGCACTCAATGCTTCTAAAACCAAATTAATGGTATTTACTCCCTCTAAAGTCACCCCTTTCAACAAAATCACATTTCGTATTACTAGTCATAACAACACATCCCTGGAACTGGTATCAGAGACCAAGCTACTTGGCATCCAAATTGACAATCAGCTTAAATTCAACTCCCACATACAACTAAATATCAAAAAAACCCATCAAAAACTAGGCATGCTTTATCGACAAAATCATTATCTTACACCCACCACTAAACTCACTCTCTCTAAATCTTTTCTCATCCCCTCCCTCCTCTATGGTGCCCCTCTCCTAACTAATCTACAATCCTCTCTGAAAACTCAACTATCTTGTTGCTACAACAAAATCGCCAAGTTTGCCACTAGCCATAAGTCTTCCACTCACCACTGTTCCTCTCTCCACAAACTAAAATGGCTAGAGCTACCCAATCAGCTTATCTATACCCAACTCACTCTAGCACACAAGCTCATTCTCAACCCCTCACTCTGTCCCTCCCTTTCCTCTGCATTTAAAATGCACCTACCTGACAGAGTGCTATGGTCTAGCAACCAAAATCTTTTAGAAGTATACAAACCAGCTCGTTCCCCAGGCAAACACCTCCTAACCTTTAGTCTAGCATAACTCTGGAACTCCCTACCACCATCCATTCGTACTACCCCTAGCTACTCTATCTTCAAAAAAACTCTCCACTCACATCTAGTAACCCAATGGGAATGCTCCTGCTGCCACCCTACATAACTTACTCTGCAAACTTTCATCTCCTCTTCCCCTCAATAGCATTCTTCCTTTTCATATATTCTTGTAAATTAATTTCTAAATGTAAGTAATTCTTATCCATACCTCTCTCTGCAAGTTTACCACACGTATTATCAATCCTGTATATGTCTATTACTTTGTAATGTTACTTTGTTAGTCTGTATCATCTATATGATCCATCATAAGTATACAGAATTTCTAATGTATGCTGAACTTTTTTGTAATTATTTGCTTGAACATTTTGCATTGTATAACTATCATTAATAACCTACTGTATTGAGATTGTTATGGAGCTTTTCTCCCCAGGACTCCATTGAAAACGGGTTCATTTTGGCCCAATGGACTATCCTGGTAAACCAACTGCAAATAAAATAAATAAATAATAAATAAACTGTCAGATGACTACAATTCATATGTATCCTGTTATTGAGTATTGTAATTGCCAATAGACATAACTAATGTTTGCATAACATAACAAAAATGCTGTGTAAAATGGAATACAGATCTGACTAGAATACTGTACATTACACAGTTATTGGCACAATATCCCACAATGCAAATCATATTTGCACAGTAAGCCCACCTTTGACATGTTCATCTCACTAATACACCCATACATATGTCTACTGTTATAATATATCAACATATACTATCCCCTGTTATAGCACATACCTGTTGGACCAACCCTGACACCGACAGTGACTGGAAAAGAACTGGTGAATTCGAAGCCCATATATATATCATCCCTTGTGGGGTATGAGAAGTTTGCCTTGTGACCTACAGCAGTACACACATAGAAGACTACAAGTATTACTACTGCTCAACAATACATCACTACAAGATAGCTATTTCCACTATATGCACTCATTACACTGTAATTATTACAGAACAGGTACTGCATACACAGACATTCTAAGTGTTATACATACCTTCCTGGTAATTGGAGGTGTTATTCACTGGTATTTTAATCTTTTTCCGTTTGTGTTTCAATCTTCTGTTGGGTATTTTGTACTGTTCTGCAGGTATATACAGATGGTTTGAATGTGTGACAAGGCATCCTTTAATAGTTAGAGATCAGTAACATGTGCTATCCTGATCACCAATTGGTGTTCTGAAGTAGTTAATTACATGCACATCAGCTGTGCAGCTACTCCATTAGCCAATACCATGACAACAGTGGAGTATAACTGAGTACTCCACTTGGGCATTGTCCCTTTGCCTTACTTGTGAGGAAGACAGCCTGGAAGTGTTGTCTGAAATCTATTGCAACGGCTGTATGGAGACAAACACAAATATATTGTGTGTAATGCCTAGAATATTTGGTCTAAATGTGAGTACTGCTGTTAAATTTCTCAACATTGCTACTTGTGCAGGGTCTGTCTGTACCTAATACTTCTGCATATGTTTCAGTCTGGCCAGGATGTTTGACCAGCTCAAGGCAGTATGGCTATGCATATAATGTTAGGGGGTTTACAGTGTGCCCACCAGACATCTTTAGTTTGGTGTAAATGTGTATCATACTGTGCTGATAATCTGTAATTGGTAACACTTCCTGGTGTAATTACTTTTCAACCCACTGAAACAGGATTAGTTCAAACAAACCCTGTAACATCAGCAGCTGTTCCATTGTATAACAGCAACTATTTCACATAGGGCCATGTTAGTGTGTCTCTGTCCAGGTATGTCAAGGTTTCAGCAGATGTCGTACAGTGGGTGAATAATTGGTTATGGTATGACAGTATGTATTGTTATAATTAGTTTGGGTGTGGGGGAGATGTTGGTGGTTGTACATAGCAGATGCAGGTGTGTAGGAACTGCTTTTATACATATTCTATATGTGTGTGTGGGTGCTCTTTCCCTATGTGAACACCTATCCCTTAGTGGACTAATACTATGGTAATTGCAGGCTCATTCATTAAGTCACTGTTAAATGCTTCCTGTATAGCATGATGGTAATGTTAGTCCTTGAATCCTTTTGGCAATACTTCGGAATGTAATAAAGTTTTGCTAAATGAAAGATGTCTGTGTATTTCTGTCATGGATATTTGCAGTCATTGTAGTTGTGTTGGTGACTTACCCTATTTGGCTCATGTCCATAGAACATATTTTTAACAGTGTATTGGCATATAGTCTTCATATGTTATGTTCATATTGTTTGGGGGGGGGGGTGGCAGAATGTGTGATTGCTATGCTTCATGCTATACTCAGATTTGAACACTTCAGATGCTGTATACACACATGTATGTATGTATGTATGTATGTATATATATATATATATATATATATATATATATATATATATGTGTGTGTGTGTGTGTGTGTGTGTGTGTAGATATAGATATAGATATATAATATATATTATTGCATACGTTTATATGTACCTCCATAGATGTGTAGATGTTTTTAACCTATCTATATATCTACATATATGTATATCTCTCTATATATTGACATGTATCTATGTATCTCTCTCTCTCTCTCTGTATATATATATATATATATATATATATATATATATATATATATATATATATATATATATATGTACATCTGCATATATAATATATATATAGCATGCACCTTTCATTGGGTACATGGCGGTTTGTCCCATTTCCACACAGTCATCCCTTTTGTGTTGTAACCTGTCTGAATACACAACTGGCATAGGTACATCTCAGGTAGCTTACTGGTAGGTTACTCTAAGGGTGGTGTACATATTTGCAGGTTCTAATCCTGGAAGTGGTTATTATTTTACCTCTCAGAGCAGGCATTGGTAGGGAAAATGTGATTAATGCACATTTAAAGCAGTTGTAAGCAATTTGCCTTTGGTCTGGAGATGTTAACATAGGTTCATAGGTTCATAGGTTGGTATTAGGCTATTGGTTCTAGGGCCTATACAAGCCTAGCCATAACAATTCCCTGGCTATTTCTTCCTACACTGTTTACTTCCCTGGACCCCTGTCTAGCAGTGTGACTGACATGATCCCCGGGGTGAATTTCCTTTCTCCCATCCAGTTGTCAAGGTTCCTTTTGAAGAGGGCCAAAGAGGCACTCTGCTTGACATGTATGGGCAGTCTGTTCCAGAGTCTGGAGAGTCTCTGGGTCAGGAACCTATCCCTCCAGCATGTTTTGTTTATTGTGATGACAAGGTTTAGATCCCTGGAGTGTGTGGCTCTGAAATATTGGGATTTCTTTAAATGTAGCATGTCCAACAGCTTTAGGTTTGACATAGCCTTGTATGTTAAGCAGAGATCACCTTTAAGTAGACGATATGCGATAGACTATAGCTGGAGTTTTTTAAGGCGGTCAGCACAGAGCATCTGCTTTAGGCCTGTGATTCTTTTAGTGAGGTATTTCTGTGGCCTTTCCAGTTGTTGCAGATGCCTTGAGAGGTACATACCAAACAGGACATTGTATTCTATAATGGGTCTAATGAGGGATGAGCACAGTGGGACAATGACCTCCTTTTTTCTGGATGAAAAGCCCTTAGTGATGAGGTGTGCCACATAGAAGGATTTTCTGACTGTTGTGTCAATGTGGTTATCAAAGGTGAGACCACTGTCCACCTGTGTCTCTAAGTCTCTTATCACATTTTTGGTGTTTAGTATACTGCCACCTATGTGGTAATTCAAGGGTACATGATTTTCTCAAAGGAGATAACTATACATTTCTTGGCATTGAGCTTGAGCCCATGGCTCTTGCACCAAGTATCTGTTTCTGTCAGGCCCTTTTGTAGAGTATCCACATCATTTGCGAACTTTGTTAGTCAGAGTCCCTTAGTGTTGGCCTGTACTTCAGAGAAGTATATGCCAAACAAGAGCGGTCCTAGGACTGAACCCTGAGGTACTCCACTTATCACTTGCCTGGAGATGGATTTGGAGGTGGCTACTTATACAGTGTGGGTTCTGTCAGAAAGCCAGTTGGCAACCTATCGAGTGATGTAGAGATTAATGCCCAGCTTAGTATGTTTATCTATGATTCCAGAGTGGGGGATGGTGTCAAAGGCCTTAGCGAGGTCCAGATAGGCTGTGTGGACTGCCTTACCCTCATCCACAGCTCTGGAGATTGATTCAAAGAAGTCAATCAGGTTCAGGAGACAAGATCGGCCCTTCACAAACCCAAACTGGGTGGGGTACAGTGTTTGAAGGTTGCCAATGTCTTTGTTTAGAAGTTTCATGATAATACGTTTCATGGCCTTGCAGATCAGGCTCATCAGACTGATGGGGCGGTAGTTCCTGGGATCCAAGGTAGATACCTCTTGTGGAGTGGGATAACTGTAGCTGTGCACCACTCAATGGGCAAGAAGCCTGTGGTGAGGCTATGATTAAACATGACACTTAGGTTAGGTGCCAGTTAATTTTGTAGTTCAAGTAGTACGCAGCCCGGGATGTCATCTGGTCCCATGGATGCTGTATTCTTAGCTTTGGAGAGTGCATTTTTTACCTGTGTGGCCATTATTACCAGAATTTGGCAATCTTCCAGTATTGAGATGGGCCATTTAGAGGGTGAGAGGGAGGTGAAGTTGGCACTGAATTGATCGGCCAGGATATTGGCAATATCCTTGGGATCAGTATATTTAATGCCATTCTGTTGTAGCTCAGAGCAGATTTGAGCATTGCCATTTAGATTCTTGACATATTTATAGAATGCCGTGTGGTTGTCTTTGGAATATTTGACAATTTTATTTTCTTAACTAGCTTTGGAGGATTTTATGAGGGATCTCAGCTTCTTACTGAGGCTAGTAAAGGAGTTTTTTTGCATCCTGGGATTTTCCTCTTTTCTGCAACAGTTTCTTCCTTGTGTTGCAAAGTTTTTTTATGGCAGGGGACCACCAGAAAGGCTTCCTTGTTTTGGAGGAGGGCATCTTGGTTCTATTTGGGATGGCACGATTCATGCAAGAGTGGATGTGCTCATACAGTGCCTTAGTGTAGGATTCAGCAGTTGAACTTTCAGTTCCCGTCTGCATGGGTGTTATGAAGTTTGTCACTTCTGACTTGAGTAACAAGAAGTTGGCTTTGGAGAAGTTTTTTTATGGAAGTTTCCTTACTTGGGGGGGTGGGGGTGAGATGTGGATGTTAAGGGTGATTAGCTTATGGTCAGACCTGACCAACAAGGGGGTGACCATAGGTGTGGAGCATTGATTTCCCATGTTGGTAATGACCAGGTCTAGGATTTTGGAGCCCCTGGTGGGACTATGGATTAGTTGATCCAGGGCATTGGAATTTAAAAATTCCAAGAACCGTTGGGCAAAGGTGTTGGTACATGAGTAGTTTTCCCAGTTAATGGCAGGGTAGTTGAAATCAATCAGTATTAGGGCTTTTGGTTGTATCTTAATATTTTCCAGTATGCTTAGAAAGGTGTAGTGAGAATCTTGGGGCATGTTGGGAGATCTGTAGCAAGCTACAATTTGGATTGCAGTCTTACCTAGTGTTGGTTGCACCTGGAGAATTTCAGATGCATTGTGTTGGGCAACTAGCCTGAAGGTGTGAATATCCTTGGTGAATATGGACGCTCCTCCACCTTTAGTGTTTCGGTCCTGGTTTGGTGGCCGAAAAGTGTGGTAAGATTTGTAGCCTGGTATTGCAGGGGTGCTCTCTGAAGCCTTGAACCAGGTCTCAGTTACTGCACCGATATCGATGTTCTCCATTTTTAGGAGTGCCTCGAGAGAGTGCATTTTGAGGTTTAGACTTCTAGCATTGAGTAGCATTACCTTCAGAATTTGCAGGCTTGTACCTGTTATGATGGTGGTTTTGTCCTTTGAACTTTGCCTAAAAAAGGCACTATAGGGGTGGCAAGAGCCTTAGCCAGTAACCTGAATCCCTGGGGTGACAGGTGCAGACCATCTCTGGCAAAGAATCATGGTCTGTCGATCATGTCGTCCCAGGCAGACAGATACTGGATCTCCTTTTAATGACACCCAAAGCTTAGCCAATTGTTCAAGTCAATCATTTTGTCCTTATATTGTGGTATCATTCTGGGCAAAGGCAGGATGCTACTCAGGGCTAGGGTCATACTTGCCTGGGCCACATGATCTGAGAGCTTTTCCATGTCCCTTTTCATGTAGTCTGGCGAAGTACATCTCAAGTCATTCACTCCAACATGGACAATGACAGGGTCATATTTGTACTTGTTGTGGAGTGACTTGAGTGCATGTGTTATGTGGCGGATCCTGGCACCCGGCAGGCAGCTGATTGTAATTTTCTCCTTGTTCAGCCTGGTGAGTGGGACATCAGTGTGCCTGACTATAGAGTCACCTATGACTAAAGTGTTAGGTACGTTGTTTTGCCTTACGGGCTGTTGCTGGGTGGCACACTGGTGTTGTGAGCTATGTGACACTTTGGTTGTTATTGGTGTTTGTTTGCATTTCAGCTTTGGAGGTCTTTGTTGCTTGGGCAGGTTACAGTTAAGGGCCTCTGCATATGTGGATTTAATGTTGCTATTTGTGGGTGTTGGTGGTGTGGGTTTAGAAGGGCTATGTGTTGCTTGAGGTGTAATGCAGGTGTTAATCTTCTCCTCTTGACTGTCTAGCACAATCTTAGGTGGAGATAGCTTTGCTTCCAGTTTGGCTATGTAAATGCATCTCTCACAGGTTGTAGTGTTGGGTGGTAGGAGGAGAGGGTAGTCTGTGTACATGAGGCAATTGCTGCATTGTCCCAGTATGCCCAGATTCACCAGGTGGACAGGGAAAATCACCAGAAGCTGACCCTTGGACATGCCTAGTTTGTTGCATTTTTTGTAAAGTACAGGAGCTGTTTTCCCTTGCCTTAGCAAGGTACTTTGCAATTATAGGCTGTTTAGTGCCTATGATTAATTTCCCCTTATTAACAAGGAGAGTTGAGTGCTTGTATCAGTTTAAGGCTTCCTAGTGCTTTCCAGCAGGTATTAGAGCAAGTGCTAGTCACAGGGATGCTTAAAGGTAAGATGAAAAAAAATGGTTTATCCTAAACACTGCAGTGTGCACTAGATAAGTTAGACTGGTCTAAACTGTCTACCTCATCCCCTACTCACAGTGTCAACCTTCATGGATTTCGCCAACACATATCTACCCCTACTCAAACTAACAAAAAATCCTTACCTGGCCCAATCCTTGACTTGATCCTTACCTCACATCCCACCCATTCTCACAACCCTGATGTACTTCCTAACTCTTTAAGTGACCACCCCCCCACCTATATTCATAGATGCAACCAACATTCACCCAAAGATCATACATACAGAGTATGACAAAACCTTACCCACTTTTACCTAGATACATTTAACGCTAAACTTTCTAGCATTAAATGGTCTTTCCTATATCACCTCACTCTCAGTGAGGCAGTAGACTCCTTCATTAAAAATTTCCTTGACACACTCAACTCAATTACCCCTTCTAGAAAACTCAGAATTAAATCTAACTTTGCCACCTGGCTCACAAAACAACCCCCTCCATTATGCACAAAAGAGATGGTGCCTGGAAAGCTTGGCTTAAAAACAAATCTCTCCTTCTTCAAAGAAACAAAGAGCTTAGAAATGTGATCAAAAAGTAGTCAACTAAGATAAGAAAGCTTTCTTTTGCTCTCGCCAATGTAGCCAACATAAAAAGCCAAAGAAATTCTGGACTACCATGAATAACCTGTTTCACCCTGGCACCCCATCTACTCCCAATCCCTTCCCACACAACACTGCTACTGAAACTCTCCTTAACAATTATTTCATAGAAACAATCCAAAAACATACACAGACTAGTACCTCTAACTCAACCCCTCCATCACTCCATAACAAAATCCTCCCCAGCACTTTCACTTTTCAACCAGTTATCTCTTCCATTATTAAATCTCTCCTAAATAAACTTAAACCTTGCTCCCCTCTGCCGACCGACTACCCTCCTACTTTCTTAAAGTTGCTGCACAGTCTATTGCATACCATGTTTCTATAGTTATCAACCGTTCCATTTCTGAAGGCCATGTCCCATACATATGGAAATCCTTTTATACAGTCCCTCTCCACAAAGGTGGAAACACTACTGATCCTTTTAACTTCAGACCCATTGCTATCCTGTCTCCCCATCCAAAATCCTGGAAAAGTGCATCCCATACTCAGTTACTCAAACACATTCTTGACAACAACCTCCTAATTCCCACCCCAACAGCTTTAGACCCTACCATAGAACAGCCACTGTACTCTTTCACCCAAAAAGTAGCTGAAGCCCACGACAATAATTTGCTTGTCGCCAGTTTATTCCTCAATCTGTCTAAGGCCTTTGATATTGTCACCCATTACAAACTTCTAACTAAACTCTCTGTCCTCCATCTCTCTACCTCCTCTGTTAACTGGTTTTCTACCTACCTTTCCAGCAGATAGCAGTCCATCCACTGTCAAACTGTTCTCTCCCTTTCCACCCAGTAAACACTGCTGTCCCTCAAGGATCTATCCTTGGCCCCCTACTGTTCAGTATTTTCACCAACAAACTTCACTCTGCTACTAACCTCTCAACACTTCTACAATATGTTGATGATTCCACTCTCATCACCTCTGTCCACAGCATTCCTGAACTTCTAGCTCTTACTCAACACACATTCTCCTCTGTAAAAACCTGGCTTTCTGTTAATCAACTCATACTAAATCCAATAAAAAACTAAACTCCTTCTTTTCCTTCCTAAAACACTTGCTCTGCACAAACCCTCCTTCTCTATCACCTCCCTCAACAACACCACTATCAAACTTGAACCCCATACCAAACTACTTGGAGTAATCATTGATGATGAACTAAAATTTGATATACATATCCAACAATATAATAATAACCCACCAGAAACTTGGTTTTCTCTATTGCAACCAAAAATCTCTTACAAACACTCCAAACGCTCCCTAGCTCAGTCAGTCCTTCTACCCTGTCTTTTTTTATGCTGCCTCCATCCTTACTAATGTTCAAGCATCTCGTCTCTCCAAACTAGAGCAAACATACAACGACATAGCTAGTTAGATTTGCCTCCAATCTTCCATGGAAATCCATCATTGCCTCACCCTTAAGACACTCCAGTCGCCTGAATTCCATAAATAACTACTTCTTTCTCAACTACATATTGCACACTCTATCCTGAATGATCCCTCTTTCTGCCCCCCCATCTCTAATCTGTTGTCCTACTATAAATCCCAATGCCACCTCCGTACTATGAACAAACACCTCCTTGACATATACAAACCCAATAAAAAACATTGAAAAATCCCTTTACAGATACTCCATAGCCCTGAAGTGTCGAATTGTCATGGTTGGCCTGTCTGCGGTATAGCTCCGTAAGGTAAGTGTGCAATAGTTACGGACCTTAGGGTTAGGGTGCGGGTTAAGGTAAGTGCATAAATAGGTAATGTATGTAAGATTTAGTGTAGGGTTAGAAGTAGGGTTTTGTTAAGTGTATGTGTGTGGATTATTTGTTTTGTTTGGGTATATCTCCATAGGGTAAGTGTGCGATAGTTGCAGGCCTTAGGGTTAGGGTGTGGGTTAAGTTAAGTGCATAGATAGTAATGTATGTAAGGGTTAGTGTAGGGTTAGAAGTAGGGTTTGGTTAGTGTATGTATGTGGTTTATTTTATTATGTTTGGGTAAGTAGTATGTAGTGCGCGGTGGGGTTGGCCAACTATGATGATTCGAGATTTTAAATTTCGCGTTTTAGGGGGTTCAGCATATTTGCGGTTCGGGCTATATGTGTCACTGTTGTGGTATTCACTCAAACGGGTTTTCGTTTTTATAATATAGACCCAATTTCTTTTCCTCATATACTCTGCACCTTCTGTTACTTTTCCCTCTTTTTCCTATTTTTAAATGCACCAATAAATAAATAAATAAATGAATAAATAAATAATAGGTTCTTGTATTACTATTGACTCTTTGTACAATGTCGCGACCTCATGTATGGTATTCCACTGAATTTCATATGCTGTCTTTTTAAATATTTAATATTTATTGATTTGTTAACTGTTAATAGACTTATGTTATGTCATGTTATTACTTGCTACTAGGCTTATGTTATCTGTTGATTATATCTTCGTAAGTTTTGTAATAATTATTAATTTTCTGGAGATTTTCTGCTCAGCTCTCCACTGAAAATGGGCCCCTGCCTCAGCTGGACTAACCCAGTTAACAAATGTCAATAAATAAATAAACAAATAAAGGATCTTAAGGCATTTTTTTTAAATTTACTTGTACTTTTGTTCAAGCACGCATGGATTCTTCACTTGACGTGTGCGGCATGTACCCAGCAGTTAATACATGAAAAGCAGGAATATATTTGGTCTAGGGCATATCATCCTCAGCTTTCAATTTTTAATTTACAAATTGATTTAAAATTTAAATTCCACCCTCAAAACACTCACAAGTTTAAAAAGTTTTGAGAATTTGACTGCAGTTGAGTAGAAGTTGCTTTTTAACTTAACAATATTACTTGCATTTTGGCTCAGTCTATATTAGAAGCCCTTGTTGCCACAGTAATCCCGTATTATTTTTATGTCATTTTTTTGTCCACCGATCATTTACATTTAATTGTTATATAATAATTTCTGCTCAAATATTATCTTTGTTTTATTCACTTTACACTACCCTTTGAGTTTTTGCTGATTTGGCCTTTCAAGTATTAATAATTAGGCTTCTTAAAATACAGACTTCCATCTTTATTTGCATTTGTGCCCTCTGTTATCATTTTTATTCTCATAGTCAGTGAAATTGTTTTGTCCTTCTGGATATCATAGGAGAAGGAAATTGGGTACCATTTTGACAAAGTCTAGTAGACTGTTTCTGTTACATCTTCACTAGGTATTCATTAATAATTCTTGAAGTCACATGGATCATTATGTTTTCAAGTTTCATAGCTTTGGAAAAAGGCAAACAATTAATTTTACATATTACTTAGGTTCATAGGTAAGTACTAGGCTATCTGCCCAAGGGCATTTATAAGCCTGAGGTGAGGCTGTGATTGAACAGGGCACACAGGTAAGGTGCCAGTTCACTCTGTAGTTCATGTAGAGCACAGCCAGGGATATTGTCAGGTCCCATACAAGCTGTATTCTTGTTCTTGGACAGTGCTGTTTTAACCTGTGCAGCAGTAATACTGGGTGCCTGGCAATCTACTGGTATTGTGATTGGTCCTTGGGGGGGGGGTAAAGTTCGCACTGAATCTGTCGGGCAGTATATTGGCAATATCTGTTGGCTCGGTATAGGAGGTACCATTGTGCCATAGCGCAGAGGAAATCTGGGTATTGCCATGGAGATTCTTTACATAACTATAGAAGGCCTTGTGGTTGTCTTTACTATCTGCTGCAATTCTGTTTTCATAGCTAGCTTTAGAGGATTTGATGAGGGATCTCAACTTTTTGTTGAGGCTACGACGATTCCAAGATGGCTGCCGACTAGTCTAGTCCTTACTCTCTGAGCTCCTCACAGCTATTTAACTTTTGTTTTTTTTTACAACTTTACATCAACCTTTTTCCTCAAATTTTTATACTAAAAGATTTTATAAATCTTTTTCTACGCATTTGAATTATTTTTTCTTCTGGAATTATTATCCTGGGATTTATTTTACCTCAGAACATTCTTGGTCTCTCTGCTGCTGGGACTCCTACTGCTCCAGTCTGTTCCTGGTTCCTGGTATCCTGTTAACTGCATTCCATTTCTGGGCATGGCTACAAAATCTGACTCCATGGAGACTCAGCCTACAAAGGCCAAATATACTTCAATGCTCTCTCCTGAAAAAGATTCAGGTTCAAACAGACTGAAATCATCTAGACAACCTACAGAAACTTTTAATGTAAGTAATAAAGATTTAAATGGCTCAAATTTCCTTTTAGAAGAACTAAAATAGCATTAAAACCAATCCAAAGTGCTATACAAAACTTTTCAAAACAGTTTACAGACTTTAGTAAATCTTTAAAGCAAATAAACGATAGTATTGTTACTATTGAAAATAAAATCTTAGCTTTGGAGGTTAAAACAGACTTATTGGAAAGTGACTTTAAATCTAGAGATAAAACTGTTTCAGATTTACAAGCTAAAATATTGGATCTGGAAGCCAGGAGTCAAGAAATAACATCATTATTCGTGGTTTACCTGAATCTTATGACAATAAAAACTTGTTATCTGTGACCAAAAATATCTTTGAAACACTGTTAAATTGTGAAGCTTCTTCAAAATCTATAATTGTAGAGAGAGCACACAGAGCACTGCGTACAAAGCAAGATTCTTCCACACCAAGGTTAATTTATACTAAGTTACTAAACTTTCAAGACACTTTCCAGATCCTAGAAACTGCTAAAACAAAGAAACAATTCATATGGAAGTCTCACAAACTATCATTTTCCCAAGATCTTCCTGCACAGATCAAATTAGACAAAAACTAGCCCCCTATTGTGCCGACTTGATAAAAAGAGGGATTAGATTTCGAATGGCATATCCTAATACCTTGTCTTTCACAGCTAATGACAAAAGATTTGTATGTTCAGATCCTAAAGATGCAAAAGACATTTTTCTTAAAACATTTAAAAAGCTTCCTGAAACTGTATCTTAATATTCTACTGTTAAAGAACTACAATAAGGTTTGATCTTTTCTTTTCTTTAATCTGACAGTATTTGTGTTACATGATTTGTAATTCTGGTGTGACATAATTATATTACCTTAAGAACTTGTCATGTAATTTACACATGATGGATTTGGTGTGACAGTGTGCAGTGACAGGATATATGCTTGTTAGATTTGTGTGGATTAATAGAAGCATTTAAATTCCTGTATTTACTTTTTCTCTTTCTCTCACATATGCTTGCTGTGTAAATAGATAATATGTTAATTTTACTACAAGCTTTGGAGTTACAGCCTTCTGTGTAAGCTAAATGATTTTTGGAGGAAAAACATTCCATCTCAACATTCTAGCAAGAAAATCTTCCCTCAGAGTTCCAGCTGATGCTCTGCATGAACATGCACACTACAGTCTCTCTGAGATGGATGGTAATGTCATCATTTGTGAGGAAAGAAGGACAGTTTCAAATACACAAGTCTGCTTGTTTTCAACAAGTATTCAATAGCACTAACTTTTTAATAGATCTGGCTATTATTTAAAGTGTTTTCTCTTCATAAATGAAGGTTGCTTTTAAATTTAAACAGATTCATGTCACATAATATATTCAGTGACTTTTAGTGTGTCTGCATGACTTCAAAGCAAGCTGCTACTTTCATAAAGCAGAGTGAAAATGTTTCTGGAAACAAATGAACAGGTTAGTTTTATATATTAAAATTCTAAAGGATGTGTAAAGAAATGAACATATTTTCCTATTCAGAATATTTTTTCATACAATATTTTATATTATACTGAAGTGTTTAATTTGACAAATGTTACAAAGTATACCTGTTCATATGAAAGTTTCATGTTCTTTCTATTCTCTGCTCTCTCTCTTCTCAGAGGCTGGATGTGATATTTATGATTAGTAGTTTATGTTTAAGAAAGCCTTTACTTATTTGAAAGGTTTGAAATAACTATCTTTAATATGATTAGCTGAATCTACATGTATATATTTAAGCCCTTAGATTTACTGCATTTAGCCTGCTTGTTTCTGTTTTAATTAGATGTTCAAAATGTTTACTTTAAAAGCCTTGTCTTTTCATGCTGTTTTGCTATGTTACATCTATAGCTTAGAAGAATAGTATGGCTACATAACCTAACAGAGTCATTAGTAAAATATTTAAAAAGTAGATTTAAAATTATATGTATGCACATTGTTGTACATTCAGTCCAATATATATGATGCTGTTTAAGTTACTATTTAATAATATAATTATACTTTATTCATGTATATTAACTAGTGTTAAAACCTTACAGCTTATAATATTTCATTTTGAATAATTCCTGTACTATTATTATTCTAGTTAATAGATGCATCTCCAGACTGAATTGTTTTTCATTTTGAGATATGTTGCTTGGTAGTTGTTTTTACTTTATTTGAACTATAACTAAATACTCATTCTACAGGTATTAGTGCTTTTATCATACTAATGGTCATGTTGATTAATGAAATTATCACTAAAGTACTAAAGAAGGTTCAGTAGATAGTGCATGACTATTATCTTTAGTTCAGTAATGCTATGCTTATTTACTTATATTATAATGTTACCAGTTGGTTTTGTTATACTTATATATGTTATCTTACATATCTTTCAGTTTTAATTGTATTACTTCTTATGATAGAGTGTTCTAGTTAAGCAGAGTGTGATTTATTTATTATTTACTTGTTTCTCTTTCTCTTGAAATACTTGAGGAAATACATTTAATCACTATAAATTTCAATTTAAGGATAGGAGCTTTAGATTAGTATTAGAAGTAGGGATTAAGCATGTTGGACGCCTTGAAATTAGTTAATTTTGTATATATTTTTAGTAGTATTACTCGGACTTTATGTTATGTTAGGCTTCCTTTGAGTAATTTGTATTCTAACTTGAGGTTATTATTATCTATAATTACAATGTTTTTTTCATGTTCTTCTGCTCTTCCTTTATCACAGGGGGATTGGTGGGTAGGCACTAGGGTTAGGATAAAGGTTATTATTATACATTTCATGGTTCTTAAAAAAACTTTTTTCTTTTTTTTTTCAACAAATGTTATTTGATGACTTGCTTGAATACTTAAAGACTGTTTTTCTTTTATTTTTGCTTCTTCTTTTTAATGTTGTGTTGGATTTGCACCTTGAGTTCACTTTTATAGCATCAATAATGATTATACTTGTAGAATATGCCTGTTGACATAATTTTAGATTCTTGGAATGTTAGAGGCATTCAAGATAAAGCGAAAAAGTCACTATTATTTCATATGATCTTTAAATCACAGGCTAACATTTGTTTTATTCAAGAGACCCATATTTCACATATTGATTGGAATAAAGAGTTAAAAAATGGATCAAAAGATTATAGCTTCAGGTGACTCATCTAACTCCAGAGGTGTAGCTATAATCATTAAACAAAAATTCATTGGGAATATTATTGATGAGAAATTTGATGATGAGGGAGGTGGTGCTTATTTACCGCTTCTATTGCTGGTTTGGACAAACCCTTATTAATTTTAAATCTATATGGCCCATGTAATTCACAACATTTGTTCATTTTAAAATTTACAATATTCTTGCATCCTATAAGGATCATCATATTATAGTGGGTGGTGACTGGAATGCAGTTATAAACCCTGTAATTGATCGTTCGCTCCACTGTCACCTATAATCTTCAATCTACTCTGGCTATAAATGATTTGATGACAGAATATAATTTAATAGATCCCTCCGCACTGTTAAAAATATAAACAAGAATGATATATATACTTATTATTCTAAGTGCTATCATTCGTGGTCCAGATTAGACTTCTTTCTAATTTCAGATTATATTTCAAAATATATTGTGGACTTTACTACAGAACCCAGATTCTTTTCGGATCACTCAAGAATTTCACTAAAATTGAACATAAAACCCAATATCAAAAATAAAACTATGTTTAATAAGTAGACCTTAAATAATAACTTATTGTCAAATGAAGATATTTGCCAACAAGCTTCAGAAATCCTAAATGAAATGGTGAATAGTCTTGAATCATCAGACATTCCTTATGACATACAATGGGCTGCATGTAAAGCAAGATTAAGAGGTTTATTTATTAGTAAAGCTGCTTTTTTCAAAAAACAATACTTTAAGAAAGAGGAATTCTTAAAATCAAGAATTTCTTCGTTGGAAAATCATCTTAGTCTGAACTATGATGCTACTTTAGAAAAACAAATTTTTGATTGTCAGAAAGATTTAATTCTGCTTCACCAAAATAACCTCTCCTTAGCTGAACAAAAGCTACTTGCTTCATATTCAGAGTGGGCCCAGGTTCCATCTAAATTGTTAGCGAGAATTATTAAAGTTAACTTCAGAAATCCAAATATTACATCTTTATCTTATAATAACAGATCATATAATACTGATGAAGAGATTATTCAACTTTTCACCTCTCTTTACACTGAGTTATATTCAGGTTCTTCTAATTCTGTTAAAGATAATCACTCAAAACTCTTTTTAGACTCTTTGCAGTTCCCTAAACTTAATGATAATCAGCAAAAACTACTTTCTACCCCTATATCATTACAAGAAATCTCGGATTCAATAGATAATCTTAAATTGGGTAAATCTCCGGGACCTGATGGTTTTACTCCAGAATTTTTCAAAACTTTCAAATTGGTAGTTCTTCCCTTTCTATTTAAAGTTTACAATCATATAAGAGTTAATGATATCTCAGATATTCATTGGAACACATCCAAAACCATTCTAATTCTAAAAAATAATAAGGATAAATCTGACCCAGTAAATTATAGACCCATTTCTTTAATTAACGTGGATATTAAGATTCTGTCATCTATTCTGGCTAACAGATTGAAACGGATTTTACCCTCAGTTATCTCGTCAGATCAATCAGGTTTTATGTCTCAGAGACATGCTTGGGATAATACTCTATCTTTAGAGACTATACTTCATCTCATTAAGAAAAATCCAAACCCTATATATGCTTTGATTATAGATGCATCAAATGCCTTTGACAGAGTATGTTGGAACTTTCTATTTCAAACTATGTTATGTTTTAATATTCCCTTATTCTTTATAAATTTTTAAAAGTTTTATACAAGAATATGTTTACTAGACTATACATTAATGGTCAATTTTCTGCTCGATAAAGATCACTAAAGGAACAAGACAGGGTTGTCCATTGTCCCTTTTCTTTTCAACATTTACTTAGAACCTTTGCTATTGTTTATTACTCAAAATACTTTTCATAACATCCCTAGAATTCTTAGTACTAATATTCATTTCTCTGCTTTTATGGATGATTTAGTAATCTACTTTCAAACTCCATTATCTGATTACAGAAAAATAATGAATTCTATTGATTATTTTTCTTTGGTTTCCAACTATCTTTTAAATTCTACAAAACTCATATTTTTCCCTTAAATCATTTAGCACACAAATCTTTTTGTTTCCAGACGATCATTTTCAGTTTACTTATAATATAAAATATTTAGGAATCAATTTAGAACACAATAATAAATCTTCCTTTCAAAATAATATTAATAAATTATGGAACTCTATATTGTCTGATATGGACAGATGGAAGCATCTAAACCTTTCATTTCTTTCAAGGGTGGCCATTATTAAAATGAATATTCTGCCTAAATTTCTTTACCAATTCTCATCATCTGATCAGATAATTTCAAAAAAATTTTTTGAGTCTGTAAATAAAGCTTTGGCAAAATTCATATGGTTCCCCAAATCTGTTAGAATTTCCTATTCTAGATTGGCATTTTCGAAGGACAAGGGAGGTTTGGGTTTACCTAATCTTTATCTCTATTATTTGATTGTCTCATCCAATAAACTTCTTACTATCTCTAAATTCAATAACACTTCTTATCCAAATTACTCTTTATGGATAAAATTATGGTATAATTATGTCATTTCTAATAATTTAAATCCTGAAGCTATTCCCTTTATCTCTCTGGATAGTTTATTTATTAAAATATATCTACAGTATTTAAACAAAAGATTAGAGATTTCCAAACCTTAATCAAAATGTGTAAACTAGAAAAGATCTCGCACCATGTTCAGCCAATTCATCTAAACCCAAATATATTATTGGACAATAAACTTTTGAACTTAACAAACTATCCTTTAATTAAAAATCTAAAAGTAGGAGATGTTTTGAAATATCTTGACTTGCCTTTATCTGACTGGCGTAAGTTATTGAAAGTAAACTGGAATTACTCACCAATTCTTACACAACTAAGAGCAATAATTAAAAAAAATTTGTATCTCTGGTCCCCATAGACTCACAATTGAAAAACCTTAACACGATTATCAAAATACTTTCATCATCTGATAAAATGCTCTCAAACTCATATAGATTAATTAATTCTTTAATGATGGACCACAACTGTCTTTTATCTAATGTTTGGTTGAATTATAATTCCCAATTGTCAGAATCTCAGAAAGTCCTGGCTATTAGACACACTAAGGAATTTATCCCTTTTAAAAAATTAGCATACACACAATTAATGATTAATAATGATGCCTACTTTACCCCAATCAAATTAAACAAATTTAACCCAAATAAATCCCCTTCGTGTTCATGCTGTTCTCATCCCCAAGCAGACCTCCTTCATATTCTAT
This sequence comes from Protopterus annectens, assembly GCF_019279795.1. NCBI lineage: Eukaryota > Metazoa > Chordata > Ceratodontiformes > Protopteridae > Protopterus > Protopterus annectens. The sequence continues at coordinate 370,146,699 of NC_056741.1, read as the reverse complement.
GGTATTGTCATTTTTCTCACAGATTGTGGACATCTTTGAAAGTCAGACTGCAGAAAATGGGATTTCAAAAATCCACGTTGATGTGGGAATTTGCTATTCTACATATTCCATTGATTCATCTTTCAAAAGTTGATATTCATGTTATCATTTTTATTTGCTCATTACTAAAACTTTATATAATACAAAATTGGATTGATTGTTCTAAATTAAAATGGGTTACTTTCCAGAAAATGGCTTTTAAATTTATTGATGCTCAAGGATACTTAGGTGGAAGTCCAAAAAAAAAAGCTATTAGAAAGGTTGTGTTAGAAAAGGTTCTAAACATATTAAATAGTTAATGTTAAATATTTTTTTTTTCTCTCAGGTTGCCTAACTTGTATATAGTGTACATATGGTGTATGTTTTATTTCTAAATAACTTATCAAAATCTCATGAAGGTTGTTATCACCAGATGAATTGTTATATGTTCATTTATGCCTTCTTGTTATGTATAATCTTTTAATTGTCTTGCTATTCATATAATTAATAAAAACATTTTTGAGAAAAGTGTGTCTGGCATTGTGTTTGGCCTTAAGGACTGTGACTGTTTGGCACACCAACTCTGTGGTCAATGTGTTGCATGTGCTGTGCCCTGTGGAGGCAATTGTGTGAGTGTCTGCTGTGGTGGCCACTGCCGTTTTGGTAGAATTCTGATCAGAGCCTCTGAGTATGTCTTTGTGTGTCTATGTGTAGGATTTTAAGTTGTGATAGTGCCATGTGAGACTGGGTTTGTGATGTGTGTGGTTACCTTCACCTTCTCTCTGGTCTTGCTAGTCCTATGTTGAGAGAGCTCAGCCTCCACTTTGGCTATATAGTTGCATCTCTCACATGTATGTGTGTTTTATGGGAGAAGGAGAGGGTTGTCAGTGTACATGAGGCAAGTGTAACATTGCCTCAATATTCCCAGGTTCACCAGCTGAGCAGGAGAGGACACTAGCAACTGATCCCTAGACATGCTAGAAGGAATAGACAAAACAATGTTGGAATACAGGGAGATATCAAGCCCCTAAACCACATCATAGTGCTTGACTGACAATACCTACACATACACCAGTGTTTCATAGTGTCATAGTTTACTACTAGGCTATCTGCCCTAGTGCATGTATAAGCCTAGCCATAGTGATGTGGCTATTGCCACCCCTTATAGTGGTAATAAGTGTACAGAATAGATTCTGAATATTGTGCCTCTGACTTAGTAGTGACACATTATGACCCCTTACGTAATTGAATAACATGACTGTGCCTCTGTCTAGTCTGTGCCTCTGTCTCATATGCAGTTGTCCAGATGTCTCCTGAAGAGAGTCAGTGAGGGACTCTGTCTAACATGAACTGGGATACTCTGCTAGAGTGTGAGATGCCTCTGAGTTATGACTCTGTCCCTCCAGCATGTCCTATACATGTATGTGCTGAGGTTCAAATCCTCAGCTCTCATGGCTCTGGTGGATTTGGATTGCTTGCAGTGGAGCATGTCCACCAAATCCTGATTGGACATGGTCTTGTATGTCAGGCATAGGTCACCTGTAAGTATGCGGTATGACACTGAATAAAGCTGGATTTCCTCTATTCTGGAAGCATATGACATGTGTTGAAGACCCCTGATCTTCATGGTAGGTACTTTTGGGGTCTCTCCAGCTGTTGCAAGTGCTGGGTGAGGTACATACCATATGGGGCTTTGTATTCAATCATGGGCCTGATAAGGGAGAAGGATAGTGGAACAATGACCTCCTATGATCTGGATGGAAAACCCTCCATGATAAGGTGGGCAAGATAGAAAGTCTTCCTAACCACTTTGGCAACATGGGTGTCAAACGAGATGTCACTATCTACATGTGTCCCCAGGTGTCTGATTTGTTTTCTGTGCTCAGTGGGTTGCTGTCTATGTATTGATCTGTGGGTACTTTGTTCCTCCCAAAGGGGATGAATACACATCAGTTGCATTCAGTTTCAGGCCATGCGTCTGGCACCAGCTATCCGCCTTTGTGACGGCATTCTGTAGGATGTGTGTAACGGCTGATGTATTCACTATGGTGCCTAGGTTGCAGTCATCTGCAAACTTTGTCAGCCACAACCCTCCTATGTTTGCTTTCACATCTGAAAAGTAAATACCAATTAAGAGGGGTCCCAGGACACATCCTTGTGGGACACCACCTGTGACTGGCTTCGAATCTGACAAGGCACCTGCAATGTTGACTTTATGGGTTCTGTTTCTTAGCCATTTTGCAACCTATCCTGTGACATATGCTGTTATATGTCAGCTGTTGAGCTTGGCTATGATGCCTGAGTGGGGTATTGTGTCACAGGCCTTAGCCAAGTGCAGGTAGGCTGTGTGGACTGCGTAGCCCTCATCGATGGCCCTACTGACAGTTTCATAGTAGTCAATTAGGTGCAAAAGGCAGGATCTGCCCTGTACAAAACTGAACTGGGTGGGAACAAGGGTCCGTAGGTCAGCAATGTCTCTGTGTAAGAGCTCCATAATGACTCTTCCCATAGCTTTGCAGACAAGGCTGGTTAAGCTTGTGTGGTGGTAGTTGCCATGGTCTGTGGAGGCATCTCCTTTGTGGAGTGGGACCACTGTTGCCGTACGCCAGTGTTCAGGTACATATCCTGTAGCAAGACTAAGGTTAAATAGCAGTTCTACATACGGGTCCAGCTCCTTCTGGAGTTCACATAGCATGCAACCGGGGATACCAGCAGGTCCCATTGATGCTGTGTACTTGTCTTTGCTGAGTGCGGCTCTCACATGGACATCCAAGATGACAGTGAGGTTACATACAGCTGTGATAACTATCTTCTTTTGGGGGTGAGGGAGGGGGTAAATCACACTGAAGCTGTCCGCCGGAATGTTGCCAATATCTGTCAGGTCACTGGAATATATGTTGTTGTGTACCAACTCTGAGCATATCTGAGGGTTCCCAACCAAGTGTCTGACATAACTGAAGAAAGCAGTGTGGTTACCTTCATTGTCTTTGGTGATTTATGTCCCCAAGTTGACCTTGCATGTCTTTATGAAATAATGTAGCTTTCTACTAGTGCTGATCACAGCTGTCTTCCCTTTTGGAGATGTAGCTCTGTCTTGCATTAGTAACCCTCATCTGTCATACAGTTTGTTTATGGCTGGGGTCCACCAGACAGGCCACTTTCCCTTTGTGGAGAGGGTCCTGTTTTTATTTGTGATTGCATGGTCCATGCTATCTGACATCTAGCTAAGGGGAGGTCATTGTGGTTCTGCAGTTATCTTTCATCAGCATTAGAAATGACCACAACAGCCCCTGTGGGGTGTACCTCATGCAGACACATCCAGCACATGTAAAGTCCACAACAGTACCTCACCAGGAGTATGAAAGAGCTGGAACACATGTAATGTGTTGCCTGATTAAACAGAGTGCAGCTCCACACACTGCCATGCTGTCCACCCAGATGCAAGCTGTGCCTGATGTAGAAAGCCATGTCCAAGCTGGAATCAATGCACATGCTGCACCTTGTACAATCTGAATGGCAGGGAGCTATGCACATGAGGGACCTGAACCCCAGCACTGACATACATAGGACAGGCTGTACTGCATTATCCATAACACAGAAGCCACCCCACGCATGGGTAAACTACCAGTACAGGTTATCCGTGGGTCACTCGTTGATTCCCTCAACAGGAATCCTAATGAGTGGATGGGAGATGGGAGGTTTACCCTGGGTATCAATGTTATGTCACAGGTAGACAAAGGCACAGTATACTAAACAAGACATATGTCATGGCAAACTACACTTACAATGTGTTGACGGACAAACACACTCTCCAACTAGCATTAGAAATGGCCTAGGGCACATCGGTAGTGTTTGCCAATGTACACCCATGTTGTGGAATACACTACTGATGTTGGATGAGACTGTTGTAAGTAGTTCACATCTGAACATAATGCAACATGGTCAGATAGGTTCATAGATACATAGGTTTATACTAGGCTATCTTCCCTAAGGCAGGTATAAGCCTAGCCCAGAGTTTGTTGGTGTACACCACCCCTTATATGGAAACAGTACTGTGCCCATTATTTTGTCGTGCCTCTCTCCAGCAGTGACACAGTGACGATCCCCGGGTTAAACGTATGACCTTCCATCCACAGGTCAGGATACCTCTTGAACACAGCCAGCAAGGTGCTCTGCCTCACGTGGACCGGGATTGTATTCCACAGCATAGGGAGTCTCCGAGTGATAACTCCATCCCTCCAACATGTCCAACGTACATCCCTGCTAAGGTGTAAGTCACTTGCACTAGTGGTTCAGGTGGATCTGCCGATTCTGAGGTGGAGCATGTCCATTAATCCCTGTTTGGACATGGCCTTGCATGTCAGGCACATGTCACCTCTAAGCAGACGGTATGTGAGTGAATAGAGCAGGAGTGTCTTCAATCTGGCAGCATATGACAGTTGTTGGGGTTCCTTGATCCTTTAGGTGGGGGACATTCAGGGTGTCTCCAATTGCTGCAGATGTTGGGTGAGATACATCCAGAATAGGGCATTCTACTCGATCACCGGTCTGAGAAGTGAAGAGTACAGGGGAACAATGACCCACTAGATCTGGATGTGAATCCCATCCTGAGCAGGTGGGCAATGTAGAAGGTCTTTCTAGCCACTTTAGCAATGTGAGTGTCAGAAGAACGGCGACTGTCAACCTGGGTCCCCAGGTCCATGATAACCTCCTCTGTGCTTAAAGGATTGCCACCTATATGGTAGCTTGGGGTTACCTTGCTTTTCCCGAAGGGTATGTCTACACATGTTGTGCACTTTGACTCCAAGCCATGGCTCTGGTACCAGCTATCAGTTACCGTGAGTCCCTTCTGAAGGATATCTGTGTCTGATGCACTGTCCACTATGGCGCCCAGTGTGCAGTCATCTGCAAACGTTGTCAGCCAAAGTCCTCCCATGTTGGCCTGTACCTCTGAGAAGTACATGACAAACAATAGGGGGCCAAGGACTGAGCCCTGTGTGACACCACCTGTGACCAGCCTGGAGTCTAACATAGTGCCAGCAACTCTAACCCTGTGGGTCCCGTCCTTAAGCCAGTTTGCAACCCATCTTGTGACATATGGGTATACATTCCAGTTGGTAGGGTTTTCCACAATACCTGAGTGGGGTATTGTGTTGAAAGTGTTTGCAAGGCCTAGGTAGGCTGTATGGACTGCCTTTCCCTCAACAATGGCCTAAGTGACCGTTTTGAAAATGTCAACCGAGTACAAAAGGCATGATCTGCCCTTGACCAAGCCAAACTGGGACGGGTACAATGTCTGCATGTCCCCTATATCTTTGTTTATGAGCTCAATTATGATCCTCTCCATAGCTTTGCAGACTAGACTTGTTAAGCTTATGGGGCAGTAATTACCAGGGTCCGTACAGGCAACGCCTTTGTGCAGATGTGCACAACTGGACCCTAACCAGGCTGTTGTGCACACTATGGAAATGTAAAGCAGTGATAGGACTAAAGCCCAGGATACTGACCACCACAGTGAAAGTACTGAACCACAACATTATACAGTACTACAGTGTTAGGTCAGTATGAATGGATGTTGACAATTGTGTGCAAAGTATCCCATGCAAAACCTGCAGGCACAGTATACTCCCTGTTGTGTTCACACAAAAAGCATTTGGACAGTAACTACACAACATGGCACAGAACACACAATCATAAACTGGGGGTATTTGTTGAAGGTCACACTCATCCACAAATGTGATGGGCTGCAGAGTTCAACATATGGAAAGCCCACACTGGGCATGCCCACACACTTAGATAAATGAGACATCTTTCACACAACATGCCATGGGAAGGCTGAACTGGGCATGCTCGCACACTTAGTCCAAATGTTACTCCTAGCAACTGTGAAAACACACCAGAGGATGCTCATTCCCCTTTCTAGACACTGATCATGTAAGCACCCTATAAGTATATCAGGAGAAAAGGAATCTCCCAGTAATCCAGATAGCGTGCTCCGCTAATGCGTCCGTCTGTAGTGTCATAGCATAGTTAGGTAAGGGTTTGAATCCGGTAAGTGTGTATGAAAAGAACATCCCTTTTGGCAACTGGGAAAACACAACACAGGATGCTCATCCCACTTTCTAAACTCTGATGATGTCAGCACCCTATAAGTATATCAGGAGAAAAGAAATCTCCCAGTAATGCGAATAGCACGCTCTGCTAATGCGTCCATCTCTAGTGTCATAACATAGTTAGGTAGGGATTTGAATCCAGCATGTGGTAAGTGTGTATGAAAAGAACATCTCTTTTGGCAACTGGGAAAACACACCACAGTCCCCTCCTTCACTTCTACTGATTATTCTTAACTTCTGATTGATTTCCCTTCTGACCATCTGCTTTCTTTCTCTTGCTTCTTTTTTCACACTTCCTATATCCTCCTACCTCATGCTTTTATCACTACATTTTGGTCACCTTCTCTTCTCTTACTCACTTACTGGCTACTCCTATGCTAGGCTATGTCCTTAATACTAGTGCCAGGCACAACTTGTACTTTTCCACTTTTTGCATACTTCATTTCTGCATTTTTTTTAAACTACATAATAACCGTTCCTTTACCTGCTTTCATATTTTACACTGTATATTCAATTGTTGTTTGCTTTTTGTCATTGTTTGATTGTTTTTGATTCTTTGATTGTTTTGAACTGTAAAGTTTATAGTATGATAGTGGAGCTTTTCTCCTCGGGCCTCTGCTGAAAATGGACATGTATCCAGCCAGACTAGCCCGGTTAACAAATGTAAAATAAAAAAATAAATAAAATAAAGGATGCTCATTCCACTTTCTAAACTCTGATGATGTCAGCACCCTATAAGTATATCAGGAGAAAAATAATTGCCCACTAATCCAAATAGCGTGCTCCGCTAATGCGTCCATCTGTAGTGTCATAACATAGTTAAGTAGGGGTTTGAATCCCGCAAATAAGTATGTATGAAAGAAACATCCCTTTTGGCAACTGGGAAAACACAACACAGGATGCTCATTCCACTTTCCAAACTCTGATGATGTCAGCACCCTATAAGTATATCAGGGGAAATGAAACCTCCCACTAATGCAAATAGCGTGCTCTGCTAATACGTCCGTCTCTAGTGTCATAGCATAGTTAGGTAGGGGTTTGAATCCAGCATGTGGCAAGTGTGTGTGAAGGGGGGTAAGTGTGTATGAAAGGAATATCCCTTTTGGCAACTGGGAAAACACACCACAGGATGCTCATTCCACTTTCCAAACTCTGATGATGTCAGCACCCTATAAGTATATCAGGGGAAAGGAAATCTCCCAGTAATGCGAATAGCGCACTCTGCTAATGTGTCTGTCTCTAGTGTCCTAACATAGTTAGGTAGGGGTTTGAATCCAGCAAGTGTGTGTGAGTGAAATATCCCTTTTGGCAACTGGGAAAACACACTACAGGATGCACATACCCCTTTCTAAACGATATCACAATTATGTATGGCTTTTGATTACAGACATGCCACATGTGTGTTGCCCACACAGAATGCCCATGTGTGTAGGTTGTCCCTCACAATAATGCATGATATTGATCAAACCAGTTATGGCAATGCACACATGATGTATGTGTGCCAAATACACATATGTACCTGTGACCTTCAATAGTTACCATGTGTGATGCCTGCCACATGTGAATACATGGTATTTGCACAGGGTAACATTATGACTGTGGTCTTCTGTGCAGGTGCTGCATGTGGGATGTGTATATACAGTGTGAGATGTAGATGCTATCAGCCTAGTAGTAAGGGATACACACCTGGTCTGGGGCATATAGTCTACCTGTTGTTGATGTACAGGTGCTGCATGTTTCCACCTGTTGTGGGAGTGGTAACACGTTATTCCATAGCAATGCAGTGACTGCATGCTAAGAACCATTCAGCTAGGGTGTTGTAGCTACACTAATTCATTAACATTCAGTAATATGTCAGAATCCCTGGTGAGGGTCTGATGCCAACCAAGGTCAGGGTTCTACCAGCCTGTGTCACTTGCTCAGTGATCCCTTCCATGTTCCCTATCATGTATCCCAGTGAGGGACATCCCACATCAGCTGTGGTGGCATGGACAATGATGGAGTCATATGTGTCCATGCATCTGACTGACCTGTATGCCTGTGTTATGTGGTGGACCACAGTGCCCCATGAGCATATCACTGTGACCTGCACCTTGTCCAGCCTGGTGAGCATGTTCTCACTGTACTGGACAATAAAAGTACCTAACACAACTGCGGCAGTAGTGTTGTAAAGCTGTACAGACTGTGCTTGTTTGGCACACAGGATTTGTGTGCTATGTGTTGTGCATGCTGTGTGCAGGCCTAATGTATGCCTGTGTGCCAGCTGCAGAGATGTCTGCCAGTCATGCAGGATGCTATCCTTAGGCTCCACAACTGGCCCGGTGTGTTTCCATGCTTGTATTGCTGTCCGTGTAGGTCCACATCAGATTGGTATTGCTGTCACTGTAGTATTTCATGCCACCCGACAGGTTATGCCAGTACTGGGTTCAGAGTGCTTAGTCCACAGTTTGGCCATGTGTTTCCATCTCATACATGTGTTGTACATCCATGGGTAGGGGATAGGGTTAACTGTGTACATGTGGCAGCTGTGACATTACTACATGACACACATAGTCCACAACTGTACCATAGAGGTGACTGACACCTGACCTTTGCACATGCTACCATAGTATTGAGATTGCATCGGTGATTAACAGCACATAGGGCCAATGGTGAACAAGATACATAGGTCCATAGCTTCATACAGGGATGTCTGCCCAGGGCATGTATCCACCTAGCCAGAATGTGTGAGGCTTTCAACATGCATTGTAAATCTGTCTTGCTATGCCCTTTTCCAAGGTTAGTATACTGTGCCTCTGTCTTACAGTGACACATAAGTGATACCCAGGGTAACCCTACAATGTCACATCCAGTCATTAATATCACTCTTGAAGATAGTCACTGAGTCACTCTGCCTAACCTCTATTGGGATAATATTCAAGAATGAAGTGAGCCTCTGAGTTGTGAATGTGCCCCTCCAGCATGTCCTATGTATATCACTCCTGAGGTTCAAGTCTTTCCAGCGTGTATCCTGATGTGATCTGGATATTCTGAGGTGCAGCATGGCCATTAAGTGAGGGTTTGACATGGCTTTATATGTCAGGCACAGATTGCCTATGAAGAGGCAGTATGCCACTGAGTAGAGCTGCTGTTTATTTAACCAGTCAGTATGTGTTATCTGTTTGGGCCCTTTGATCCTCTTGTCGAGGTACGTATGTGGTATTTCCAGTTGCTGCAGGTGTCTGGTAAGGTGCATGCCGACAGGTTCATCATAGTCAATTATGGGCATGATGAGGGATGAGTAAAGGGGCACAATGTCCTCCCCTGATCTACATGTGGATCCCATCATGATGATGTGGCCCATATAACATGTTTTCCTAACCACTTTGTCCATGTTGTTGTCAAATGGTAGAATGCTATCAACCTGTGTACCCCAAGGTGCATAATTCCTTCGTCTGCACTTAATGGATTAACACATATGTGGTACTTTGTGGTCACTTTGTGTTTGACAAAGGGGATGACTATACGCTCTCTGTCATTCACCTTGAGGCCATGGCTGTGGCACAAGTCATGTGTTTGCAAGAGGCCCTTTTGGAGGATGTGTGTGTTAGCTGGAGAGTTGATTATGGCGTCCGGTTTGCAGTCACCTGCGACTTGCTCAGCCACAGTACTTCCATGTTGGCCTGTACCTATGATAAATATATAATGAACATGACAGCTCCCAGGGATGAGCCTTGTGGGACACCACTTGTACCAGGTTGGAGGCTGACATGGCTCCAGCAATTCTAGCCATGTGTGTTCTGCCCTTGAGCCACTGTGCAATAACAATAGTGACATAGGGGTTAATATGTACACTGGTGAGCTTCCCTAGAATGCACAAGTGGGGTATTGTATCAAAGGCTTATGCAAGGTCCAGGTAGGCTGTGTAGACCTCCTTCCCCTTGACAGTGGCCTTGGTGACTGTTTCAAAGAAATCAAACAGGTTTGAGAGGCAGGATCGGCCATTAACGAAGCCAAACTGTGTATGGTGACATGTCTGTAGGTCCACAATATCTAGATATGTGAGGTTCATGATGATCCTCGCCATAGCTTTGCAGACAAAGCTAGTCAGACATATGGGGTGAATAGTGTCCAGGATCCGTGAAGGCACCACCTGAATGTAGAGGGACCACTGTTGCTGTACGCCACTCTTTGGCCACATATCGTGTAGTAAGGCTGGGATTGAACAGTAGTGTTATGTCTGGGTGTAGCTTTTCTTGTGGTTCATGTCGGACACAGCCTGGGACACTGTCTGGTCCCATTGATGCAGTGTTTATTGCTTTGGGAAGGGCATCTCTTACCTGAGCATCTGTGATGTCAGGGGGGGCAGCACTCTGCTGCGAGACATATTTGCCCTTTTGGTGTGGTGGGGGGGAGAAGGCAGCAGTGAACCTGTCCACTAGGATGATGGCAATGTCTGTGTGTTTTGTATTTCGTGTGACATCTTGGATTACCTCTGAGCATATCTGGGTAGTACCACCCAGGTTCCTAACATAACTACAGAAAGCCTTGTGATTATCCTCAGTGGCTTGTGGAATCTTCTCTCAAGGATGGCCTTAGACAATCGTATGGGTGCCTGTAGTTGTCTTCCAATACTCATCAGTGATGCCTTCACATTTTGGGGGTATCATGTAGTGGCGTCATCCTTCTATTGTATAGTGTGTTTATGGCTGGTGTCCGGCACACAGGACGTCTGCCTTTGGAGAATTGGGTCATGCTTTCATATGTGGTTCCATGATCCATGCATTCCTGAATGTGTCCATAGAATGCCTTTATACAGGTATCTGCAGTCTGGTCCATATTTTCAACAGGCCTGGGGCCTTTGAAGGTTTCCACATCATTTATGAGGGGTGTGAACTTGCTTGACATGAGCTGTTGACAGACGTGCCGTCCTCCAGACTGAGCAAGGTGAGGGTCACATTTAGCTACCTGTCGGGTGATAGAATGTGCCACATAACACAGGCACACAGGTCACTCCACAGCAAGTACAACTATGAGGCAGTCATTGTCCATGCTGGTGTGAATGACCTGACACATACCTCCCTGGACTATATGACATGAGACAGTACAGAGCTCTCTGAGCACATAGCCCAAGACAGTTTGACCCTGACCTTGAGTAGCATCCTACCCTCACCAAGAACAATGCCACAATATCAAGGCACGATGATCCCTTCCAACAATTGACTGACATACTGGTGTCATTCACAGGTGTGCCAATGTCTGCCATCTTGGGGTGGTATGCTTTGCTAGGGACAGCTTGCACCTGTCACCCCTGTCCTATTGGAATTTGGTGGAGCCTCTTGCTACACCCATAGTGCCTGTATTAGGCAAGGCTCATAAGGCAAACCCACATCCATTTGTATCACAGAGGATGAGGAAGTCAGAGTGATGCTACTCAACACCGAAAGTCTAGACCTCAGGATGCATGCACTCAAAACCCTACTTAGCATTATGGACATCGATATCTGTGCAGTAACATAAACCTGTTTCAGGTTTCACAGGAGCACACCAGCACTACCACATTATAGCTGTTACCATTCTTGTCGGCCCCAACACTTGAACAAGGGAGGGGGAGTATCACTATTCAACGCAGATTCCCACGCCTCCACATTGGTGGCAAAGTACAACATAGGTGTTAGGCCATTGAGTACAGAAGACGTAGTTGGGGACCTGGGGAAAAAACATGATAGCGGTCTGTCATTTGTCAACCACATGGCCAACGTGGATTGAAAGACATGTTATATAGCCCAGCTAATCATGAGGGATTCACATGTATGGCAGGGGAGGTCATTGTGCCTCTTTACTCATCCATCATCAGGCCTATAATTGCGTACAATGCACCTTTTGGGATGTACCTAACCAGACACCTACAGCAACTGGTAGAGGACAACAGTACCTCATCAAGAGGATGCAGTGGCTCAAACAGATGTCATATGCTGCCCAGGTAAAGGAAATCCATCTGGACTCAGTGGCATACTGCCTGTTCAGAGGCAATCTGTGCGTGCCATATACAGCCATGTCCTACCCAGCAGTAATGAACATGCTGCACCTCAGGTAATCAGAGTCCCATACAGCCACATGCTCAGGAGACCTGAACCTCAGCACTGACATACATGGACATGCTGGAGGGGCATATTCCTAACCAAGAGGCTCCCTTCACTCTGTAATGAGCTCACACTACAGGTTAGGCAGAGTTCCTCATTGACTCTCTTCCATAGGAATCTGGATGAGTGGATGGAGATCATAGTTGTACCCCAGGTATCACTTCTATGTCACTGTTAGACAGAGGCACAGTATACTAACGTCAGACAAGGGCATAGCAGCATAACTTGTAATTGGGTGGTGAAAGTCAAACACATTCTACTAGGCTTATCAATGCCCTAGGGCAAATAGCCTAGTATGAACCTATGAACATGTGTGTACCGCTATAGTACTTCTGCCATATGTTGCATGTGTGTGTGTTGTGGGGGATGCACAGGTAATGGCCAGATATTTCTGAACAGGCGACACGTCTGACACACTGTGGGTGTTCATCCCTACATACTGGATGTGTGTTGCCATCCAACCCTGTGATGTGGACACACATTACTCAGCCTGGATATACATATCCCAACAACACCACAAGCACAGTACACTACCTTGCTATGTATGCATGTAATTACACAGTTATTCACTAGATATGACTGTGATGCTATCCATGCAGCCCATTGGGCCAGTGGAACACACAACACGCACTGCCGGCCCCTTTGCATATGCTTACCACAGACATCCCACATACTGCATGTACTGTGCACACGCATATCTAACCCAGAACATCTGCACACCACTTATTAATCCTGTCCAGTGGACTACAGATACAGGCACATTGTATAACAATAGCAGGAGGCTACTGCAGCACAGGGCAGATTCACATGAAGGCAAGGCATCTGTGGTCAACAGTGTTAAGATGCTTCACATTCACCAAATGCACAGATATTGGCAACATTGTTGCAGACAGTTTAGGTGCAGGTACCCCCCCCATTCTCCTACACATGTGGTATTAGTTATCCCAGATGACTGTAACCTCCCTATCCTCTCACATGTCCAGGTGAGGGCCACCCTCAACATTGCAGAACACATAACATCACTGTTACGAAATGGTATCCCTGGATGTGTGCTACGTTCACCCCTGGAGGACATAGCACCACATGACAGACTGATATTAATCCCTGGCCATACTACAGGAAATGTACCTGAACAGTGCCATACATACACAGTGGTCCCACACCAATGAGGAGTAACCTCTACTGACCCTGGTAACTACTGCATCATATGCACAACTGGCCTTATGTTCTAAGCTATAGAAGTTTTAAGTATGGGCAACATGTACAGCAATATTACATATGTATATATTTCAGGACTATGTACACACACCCTATCTCATGGACATACCTATAGATAGTGAACTATGATACATTTGGAGGTGTCACAGTAAACACAGTATTAACCTGATACTTTGCATTACCTGTGTTTGTGGCAGCTGTTGCTGTGTCAGTGGTGCTGCTTGCCGCTTGCTGTTTTCTGCTGCTGCTGCTGGTTTTGCTGCTGGCAGTCTGTATATCTTCTTATTTCTGTCTCTCTCTCTCTCTCTTTCTCATTAGGATTGTGCAATGCCTGTATTGCATGTGTGGAGTGTGGGTACTGAATGCTTTTGTAGGTATCTGCATAGGCCCATGTGATGGCCTCTGCACCAATTGTAAGGCAAGCATTGGCTAATTGCATACAGCCAGTTGTGTACTGATTGCATGTCTCACTGTGATTTCAGGACAGTGCTATAAAAAGGTATGTGAGATAGGCGTTGCCCTTTCAGATTGTAAGGGCGTGGACCATGCTGGTATGCTGTTGGAAAATGTTCTGTGAGTGTGAAGGTTAGTACATCTCTCGTGCTTCATGCTGTGTTGTGAATTCAGGTTGCTGCATTTCTCCCACCTGTTCCCTGTAGTGAGTGTGTATGCATACTGACACCCACAACTATATTTATTGTGTATTGCTATATATACATATGTGTACATATACATACTGTCATATATGTACATTAGCTGACAATATTGGGTACAAGCTAACAATTTTCAGGGCTGTTTCTGTTAACACACACTAGTATGGGAATCCAGTAATTGGGACAGTGAAGGTCTGTCTGACATGCTTAGGGTAGTACACATACTATATTGCCTTTATCTTCATTCCTACTATTACATGTTCCACTTATTTAGCACTATATTCCTGTATGAGAGTCATGTCTTGCTGGTAGGTCATACAGACTAGTGTTACAATGGTCTTGTGGTAGGGCCTACTAGTATGCTTGTATTTTGCTTTCAAATTGAGTACAGGGTCTATCAATCAAAGTGCTGGAGGCACCTTCCAGCAGTTAGTGGGTTAGTAGGTCTCACAGGAGTCAGGCTGTGTTGCAGATTCTGGCTGCTGCATTTATCTTCACTGTTTCCTGTAGTGAGTGTGTATGGATACTGACACCTACGACTATATTTCATATGTATTACTATATATTTATATATATGTATGTGTACATTTACATACCTTCTTATGTGTACATTACCCTACATTATTATGTACAAGCGAACAATTAGTAGGTCTGTTTCTGTTAACACTGAACTAGTGTGGGAATCCAGTAATTTGGCCATTAAAACTCTACCTGAAATGCATTGGGTAGTACACCTCCTATATTGCCTTTATATTGATTCCTACTATTACATGTTATATTTATTTTAGCACTATGTTCTTGTATGGCAGTCATGGCTTAGTGGTAGGTCATACAGACTAATGTTACCAAGGTCCTGGGTTCGAGACTGACAGTGGGAATTTATTTTTCTTTCCAGACTTTCAAAATCAGTACAGGACCTGTCAATCAAAGTGCCATAAAGGCACTTTTAAGCACTTAAAACCAGGTCTGCGCTCGTTTGCGCGGAGCTCAAGCATGCGCACTGGCGGTGAGCTCCGCTAACACAAGCACACACCCGCACTAATTTCTTTGAAAGAAAAGAAAAAGGGGTGACAGGAAAGTGGTGAAAAAGGGGTCACAAAGAGGGTAAGACAGTAGGGAAACAAGCGTGGGATTTGCAGGAGGGATGTAGGTAAGGCCCATAGATGCCCATGTCTTTAGCAGCAACAGCTGTGCATTTCCATGTATTTTGGTGAGACATTTGAAACCTTCCACCCCTGAGAGAGGTGTCAGGACAACATTGATGTTTGTTGTAGAGCCAATTGTAATTAACAGTTTCAATGTCAAGTGGACATGTGTGCGACATGGACAGCTATGTATGGGGCGTAATGTTTTTGTGGGTACAGAGTGCCCTTTTTTTTTCAGGTGAGAGTGGTATGTCAGGTGAAGGAAGTCGGTATAGCTGGGGAGGTAGGTTGGGTAGGTTAACAGACAAGACAGACAAGATGCATACAGGGGCAGTGTATGACACACGTGGGGGGGTTACACAATTGACGGGGACGGAGGTTGGGATATCCAAGACGCATGAGCCCACAGATGGCAACAGTGGAACTGATATCCCCACCCATAGGCAGTTGCCACTGTTCCTTCACAGCCCAGGACGGGGCTGTGCTGGGGGCTGTGTAGGCGGGGCAACGGGCAGGGCCGTTAGCTGTGCCACATGAGCCTCGAGCTGGCGTAGGGGCCCAAGAACGGAGTCTTGGATCTCCCTTCGCACCACAGACCGGACACCTTGGAGGGTGAGTGGACGAACTCCTCCGGCCACGCTTGCAGAGGGGGGACGGGCCCCATCCCCTGCAGCGCTTCCACCCGAAGGTGGCACAGGGCCACCGGAGGAGGGTCCAGCCTGGGCACTAGTGCCAGGTGCAGTCACCAGCTGAGGTGGGAGAGGTGGGTCCGCTGGGACCTGCCTTCCCAAGCGTTCTAGGTTTGTGAGTAGTTATGTTAGTTTGGGTTAGTGGCATATTATTCCATTCAGATTAGTTGTAACAGCATGCATTGGTATTCCCATTAAACAAACACCCAGATATTAACACCATTGAACAAGGGGCATATCAATATCACATGCATTATTTGAATGGAAATACACAATCAAACAACATGCAGGGTTGATTAATGGCAACAGGCCATCAGATCTGCAGGTATGAACAGGGCACATGCAAGAACAGACATGCATATATTTTTGAAACGGACAAATGTCCATGGTTAATGAAATGTTCACATAACAATATTTAGTGGGTGTTGTTATATGGAATTTTAGGGTTGGGTGGAGATAGAAAGTGATGACACATTCATAAGTTACACATTGATATACATTTGTAATAGGTACACAATTAAGTTGAGGCTGATGTTTCAAAATAATTTTTATTTGACTGTCATGCTACACCTGTTACAAATACATCACTATCCTACTTATTTTGAATTTGATCAGATACATCATCCTGCTACACTTTGATGACAGGACAGGGGACAACTATGGCTGTTTAGTCTGTCAGATAATCATTCATTCTATCTGCAAATTGTTTACTGTTATCACCATATACAGATTTTGGCCTAGACATTCCAGATTCTGACACACTGAAATCAGTTTGGGATGTTAATTTGTACTTCCCACATGCATTTAGTTCTGTGGAAACACACTTGGGCTAATATATTCATGGGTTATTACTACTTTATTTATTCATACATGACCCTTTCTGTCACTCTCACACATCCTGCAACTTCACAGTTCAGGTTGGTACTTCTAGGCTTTGTTCACATATTAGACCTGTGGTGATTCAAACACTTTCCAACAGCCTCACTTCTGTCATGATTCAGCATTTCAACAGGGGATAAATCTCACATGTTACTACCTCAGATTCTGAAGCTGTACTCTGGAGACTACTGCAGGTTATACTACATTTAATTAATGGTGGGACATCTGTATTACAGCACTATTTATTTCTATCAATTATATTTCCAGTTACACTTGCATACTGATGAACTTGTTGCAGCCATACCTGCAGACTTTCAATTCTTGCTTGCACATTATATTACTTTTAATCAATACACTGCAGTGTTCTGATACATGCTACACTATAATATTTATTTACAAGTACTAGGTGGGGTTACTAACCTGCATGGTGGCGCAGCCACGCCAGCCTACGGTCATGCGTCTCGCGGTTCGCAGAGCGGACACCTGCAGCTGTAATACAAAGGAAGTAATATTGGACTACACATCTCCATGGTATCAGCTAGTTGAAATTCTTACATACATGAGTAAAATGTTACTTACTCAGTAGTGGGGCGTTGGGCATATCCCGGGCCTCCTGGATCCATTGGGTCAACTGGTCTTGCTTTCGCCACTTCAGGTCCGCATGGTGGTGACAGACCTGCTCACCAGTGCGTGGAATGCCAGTAGCACTGGTCAGATCACGAGCCAACTGGTCCCATGCCTCCGCCCTGTACGCTCCCCATGAGACCTGGCCCTGCATGAGTTGGGCCTCGTGATGATGGACAAGGAGCCAGACCATGTATCTGGACTTCTCAATGCCCCAACGCTGTGCTTGAAAGCAACGCCCCTCACCTACTCCACTCATTCTGACTGCAGGTCTGTTCTACAATCGGTTCTGCTGTGTATTCCCGCCTATGGAGCTTATATATGCCGCTTTTCCCGCACATTTCTCTGATTGGCCATTTTGGAATTGTATCTACTTCACTGAAAATGCTTTATCATGCTCCATTCTGGATTTTATCCCATATATATGCTATTTCTGCGTTTCTAGGTATTGCTGTCATGGCTTAGTGGTTTAGTACCTTGACTCTAGTGCATGGTATCCTGGGTTCGAATCTGACCACAGATTTTTAATTTTCCTGACAGAAATGAGTTGAGGACCTGTCAATCAAACATGCCATAAGCACTTTTAAGCACTTAAAAGCAGGTCTGCGCTCGTTTGCGCGGAGCCAACGCATGCACACTGCCAGTTAGCTTGTGGGAGCAACGCGCAAACGGTGTGCACTGGGATATACCTTAATTGGCTAGTGACACACATGTTAAGCAAAGCACAGCTAGTTGCAAACAGTTTCAGCCTGTTAAACCCATGCTTGGCAACGGGCATACAGTTTGCAGCTTTTTAAACACTACACAGCTACGGGCACTCTGTCTCACAGCAGCTTAGCTATCGGTACATTTCTAATTATTTTTCTTCTTGTGTTACTTCAATATATATGCTCCATTTCATTCCATTTTACAAAAGGGTATACTTTTACATTTGTACAATACTGTCAGGGGCTTTTTTAGTGCTTATTTACAAAAAAAAAAAAGGTTGCTGTGTGGGCTAGAACCCTGCCTGCCCACTCTTAAGCCGGCAACTCTACCGCTAAACTATTTCTTCTTGGCTCACTTTGCATATTTAGTTCTCATATCCTTTTCCCCACTGATTGCTAACTGCAGTTGCACTAGTAGCACACTCGCGCACACGAGCGCACACAGTAGCATACATTTACGGGGGTTAAAAAAATAAAAAGTTTTTATTTTCATTTTATAGCCTCTGTTCACTTTGTACACTGATGGTCTGTGGGGGAATGTGTTGTGTAGTGTGTTTATTTACATTTCCATGGCCTCTCTCGTGGCTGTCTACTTTCAGCCATTCTACACTTACGGGGGCATGTCCGCATGCAGGGCTTAGCCTACGGACACGCCCCCTACTCTCTTACACAGACCGTGTAAGAGTTAACTTGTGATTCAGCATGCCTCATGCACCTCATGCATATGCATGACATGCTGACATCACACCGTTTAACTGCAGCCTCCGTGTAAGAGTTATAACTCTTACACGGAGGCTTCCTGAATCTGGCCCACAGTTTGGCCTCTGCAACTACACCTCATTATTTAATGATACAATACTGGGGTTATACCTCCTCAGAGTATTTACATTGTATTGACTGAGTTAGACTTGCAGGGTAATGTGCATTTTCAGATGGGATCCAGGTTGTAAGGTAAAAAAATAGAGTGAACATGCATAAGGAAACCACAGTATATATTTATAACACATCATAATTAATAATAAAAATTAATATCACAAATTTGACAAAAATGATAAGTATATACAAATATTTTGTTTGGTCTCCTCAGACTTCATCTTTACTGGACTGACCCCCCCCCCCGAGTACCCAATATCCACACTGGGTCTAGCAGCTACTCTCCAACCCCCTTCTAAACATATTTTTATTACAGTCAAAGTACTGCTACATTTTCTATGAGTAGCATTCATGCCAACTTCTGCTGTGACATTCCATGATAAAGAATGAGAAGAAAAACGATCATTCTCATATAAATATAATAATATACAGCTATGAATCCACTATGTGTGGAGAATAGTCTCTCCAAGCCAAAAGTAAACCTCATAAACATTTCTTTTTTTTTTTTTTTGTAAATTATTTTATTTACCTTCTGGTGCTGAGAAGCCAGCGGAAGAAGCAGCAGCAGAAGAAATAAATGTTTTCATGGTGATGAGTGATTGACCACCAACCAACACAGACCAGGAATCTTCATCGCTGCACAGCTACAAGTCCATTAGACTTGTAAGTTGACTCTTTTACTCTCCTGATTCCTGCTGCCTGCCTGCCTAAAGTGCCAACCCATGCAATAAAGTAATGGTATATAGTGCAGCTGTGATGACCACTTGCACCAACCAACAAGTATGCAAGCAACAACAATGAAAATTTCAAGCCAGTGCCACTTCTTTAACTTATTTTATATTAAAAAAACACACACACACTATCTACAGCCCTAATTATGCGATTTCCAATCATCAGCTGCTTCTGCTTGTTCTAATCACTCAGGGGCTTCTCTCGTTCATTCAAACTCAGTCCCAACTCCCGCCTCTCCCTCTCTTTTATTTTGTTCCATACCCTGGCCTGTCCTAACAGCAGGCTTGCAGCAGCATGCCACATGTGAGACTTGTGATTGACGGCATATCCAGCATGTACACTACTGCTGCAAATGTAAAGAAAACAGCAACAGCCCTCAGCTGAAATCCGACTGGCTAGCAGGCTGCTCACAGAGCTGGCATCATTGCACATGCCTCTGCGCGATGACGTCAGTCCAAAAAAAGACAAAATAAATAAATAAATAAATATAAAAAATTTAAAAACAAAAGCCAAGAAATTCGGAAATTAAGGGGTGCCACTCGGGAATCATGGCACCCCATCATTTCGACCTCAAAAACCAGTAAAAACCGAGCGATTCAGTATGGTTGAGAGGTCAAGGGAATGTTTTATTATTGTGGCAACTATCATTTTATTACAATTAGATACCTGAGCTATAAGTGGTCAGTAAAGTGGCTATAATTGTCAATTATAGGGGCCATCTCTGGATACAAGTGACTTGTCCTTATTGTTTGATCACTGTCAAACAGCTGTCACTGACCTGAAGTGGCAGAAGTAAAGTCATACAATATGCTGTGTTTGTTAAAGACTGTAAAACATTTGTATTGCTATGGCTTATATTTATGCACGTTATGTGTGTAGAGGGATCAGAGTTTATTTAAGTACATGTAACAATTTGGCCATGATTTCTTTCACTTTCCAACACAAGCATTAACAATGTACACAGTAAATGGTTATCTTTGGTGTTCTCATAGAAGCAAGATGCAAAGGAAAGTAACTGATTATTGGCAGTGGCATATAAAGTAGCTTTGCCATCTCACAATAAAGAGCACTATTTGAGTTCTTAGCTGTGGGTTTCTTCTTTTGGGAGTCTGCATATCCTTCCTCTGTCTGTCTGGGTTTAACAATTTGCTCTGCTTTCCACCAACACTCCAAAGACATAATGAAGATGAATAGATTTTCTTTTATCTGTGGATGTGCACAATATTGCAACCTCATATAGTTTAAAACCGGCCCTGCTTAGAGGTATGCACAGAAGGTTGTTGTAGGTTGTGTGGGGAACTATGAATGGTTTGGTCATCACTACTTTATTTTTTTTTTCTTGTAACTGACCCTCTTAACTTATTTAGGGGCTGTAGACAGTGTAGTCATTATTTTTTTAACCCCCCCAAAAAATCTTTGGGCTGTGCACAGAAGGTCTCTGTAGCTTATCCAGACCAGTTTACTGTTGACATATGTTACTGTGATGATTATTTTCACTTTCTCACAATCAAACAACACATACAGTGTTAGTTATTTTGGGGTACAGCGTTAAGAAGGCATGCTGTTCTATATATCTAACATCAGCAACAACTTCAACTATGTCACTGTGTTTTATTTGCCCTTTCAGTTTCATTCTAGTTTGACCCTGAGTACACAGAAAATGGCTGTCTTTTGGGGTTAGAAGTGAGGAAGTATGCAATGTATATGTTTAACAGTAGCCACATGAGATACATAACTGTGGCAGTTTATGTCTTCACCTCAGTCTAACACCAGAGGGATACAGAAAAGGTGGCTAACTTATTTTATGGGGGCGGCAGAGATGCAGGCATTATTCCAGATATGATATATATATCACAGCAAGAATTTTAATGTCATGTGCCATTTTGCCAGTCACAAATCTTGCTTGAAAGGCATAAAATAAATACTGAATTTATTTCTTTGGTCTTTTTTTTGTCCAGGTCATCATTGGATCAAACGTTTGGTAGATAGCTCTAAATGTACCCCACACCATCTGTATCCCCATGGCCTCTGGGAATGGGTTAATTTGATTATCTGTTCCACATATACTACAGTAAGCTCTTTGTCAGTTGTGTCATGTTGAAAGAACTCAGGAAAAAGCAAAGTTAAAATATAATACAGGGTTCTTTCCTTAGTCATAATTTTTATTCAAGCCATCACTGGATCAAAAATGATTGGAGGAAAAACTCTAAAATGTACCTGAGAATATCTTGAATTCCAGTAGTGTCTGTGGATCTAGCAGCCCTCACACTTCTGGCTTAAATCAGTTGTTTCCTTCTTAGTTATTGCAGTAACATCTGGTCCCATTATGGTGTGTTGAAAATCCTAAAAGATGACAGAACATGGAAAAAAGTAATCTGCATAATTTGTAAAGGTCATGGTGAAGGGGGAGGGGTAAAGGCATTGGTGTTTGAGGAGCTGTTTGGGGAGGAGGAGCCAATAGGTACTGTGGGGACCAAACCACCATAGACCCCTTTGTTTAAGGCACCATTTCACCTAAGGCCAGCCCTGTCTGTAGGCAACATTTTGCCTGAGCAGCAGGATGGAGGGTCTGCAGATAATCTGCAAAGTCCTTCTACAGCTTTCGACTACCAAACTTTTTCCTTAAATGTCTCAAACAAGTCACTCCTAAGGATAGGAAGGTAGCATAAGTGCAAGAGGGAGCATTTGTACTCACCACCAGAGTCTCCCACTCAAGATTTTGATGACAAGAAGGATACCACTTTTCATCCTTCCAGATGACCCTTGGTGTACTGAGATTTTGGAAATAATGAGGCAGAGGAAAGTGGCTCACTGATCCAGATTTTACTACCAAAAAATTCTGAAAAAGACCTATTGGATGCTCTGACAAATAAGATGTAGATCGTATCAACTGTTGCAACTTGGCAGAATCCCAACATTGTGGATTAATTTCCAAGGAGATGGCACAAATATTGTCAACCCTTAAAGACTGGTACTGTAAGCTACAAGTGCAGAAACCTAATTCTATTGTGGCAGCCTCAACCCTCATAAAGGATCCAGTCCAACAGAGTCTGTCTGTCTATCACCGATTATAGAATCAAAAGTGATGGACAGATTTCAGAAGTGGGTTTACCTGCCTACATGTTTACACTGGGGATTGTAAACTATATGCAACACATGTCACAATTCCACAGGGAGATGCCTAGTGAAATGCAAGCCATGTTGTGTTATTTGCCAGTTAGTCAGCTGAAGCATATGATCCCAGCACATGTGGAACTATTTATCTCCATTGTGACCCTCTACATGAGAGAGGCTATAACTTGACCGAGGGTTCTGTCAGAGATGTAGGCACTGGCATTACATTACTCCACCACTTCTGCTACTATTTATCTGAATTTTCTGAATACACCAAAATGACTACAGTTCATTTCCCTTTCATGAGCCAATATTATTCTGAACCTTCTGTTTTGCAGTCACCTGGAGAAAGAAGGTAAAACCTCAGCTGCTGTTGGAGTCTACTTTTGGACACCAGAACTTCACTTTCAGAGGAAGTGGCCAAATCCATACTAGCTGTCCTTTTGAAGGCCAGATCACCCAAGTAGTATATTTACATATGAAGACCACTTTGCTGCTAAACATGTTGGAGATAAGGGTAGTCCTTCTCACCTTCCATAACTTTCAGGATCCCCCACCTCAAAGTGCAGTTACCACCCATACAGACAGAATGGCAGAGGGGGAGACTTTTTCTTACTCACCTTTGTCAAGAAGCTATGAGTGTAGGGAGAACATTCCAGTTTTATCAACCACTTTATGACTGTGAATCAAATTCCTGGAGCTACCAACTCAAAGATAGGTTATGTCGGTATCTCCCAATACTATACGTGGTCCTTCAGTTCTGCAGGGACAATGACGTTTTTCCATCAAATGAGGAATACTTGCTGTGATCTCTTTGCATATCCATCCATCCACAACCCCTTTTTCCCATTTTTGCACATGGGACTGGGGTGTCACTTCAACAGTGACAATCACCTAGAGCCAAGGTTTACACCACTAGGTAGCTAGCCCTGCCACGGTAGTTCTTCCACACCACACACTCACACCTATCCCAATTTAGAGTGTCCAAACCACATACTGCATGTCTTTGAAATGTGGGAGGAAACCAGAGCACCAGGAGGAAACCCACATAGATGACATGGAGATTCCACACAGATGGCACCTCAGATGAGGATCAAACTGGGGAACCTCTTGCTGTGAGGTGACAATGCTCTCTGCTATGCCAGTGTGCTGTCCTTCTCTCTGCATATCCGACAATCAGGCTGCGCTCATCCAGATATGGCTCCTG
Organism: Protopterus annectens; assembly: GCF_019279795.1. Classification (NCBI taxonomy): domain Eukaryota; kingdom Metazoa; phylum Chordata; order Ceratodontiformes; family Protopteridae; genus Protopterus; species Protopterus annectens. The sequence continues at coordinate 370,122,605 of NC_056741.1, read as the reverse complement.
ACTCCTTTATATTCTTCTCCATTTCCTCCAATTTTGAGTTTTTTTTTCAGAACACCAAGCAGCGAAATGCAATATCAATCACAATCTCACAGCCTCATTTGGCCTCAACAAGAAAAGTTACCCTGTTCATGCTTTATTTACCAGAGAAACCTCTCAACCTCTGGTGTTAAAGGACCATATTTCCCCTCCTTCTGGCAGACCAATCTGGATCGCCAACCCCTGCGTCTTACCACATGACCAGTACAATTTCTTAATGACAAGGGATCTGACCTACTTTTCTACAGTGATGAAGTCTTCACCTCAAATGAGAAACACACTACTAGAAAAGCCTTACAGAAGCACAAAGAGATGTGTTTTTTTTTCTTTTTGGGCTTCTGCTCAAGGACTGAATTGTTGTTGAGTTATCTGTGTCAGTTTTTTGATGATGATCTCAGTTATTCTTTGGTGAAAGTTCATCATATTGCTTTTTTCAATTTTTCATGAAGAATGCTATGTCATTGGCATCTCTTAAGGGTGGTAAAACCATTTGTGAAATCTGCTTATTAAAGATCCTGTTCCACTCTGGGACTTATGTTTTGTATAAGAAAAATAGAGTGTACCGTCATTTGAGTTGGATTCTTCTGCAGGACTAAAATACTTGTCTTAGAAGACATAAATTTAGGTATGGATATACTTCACAGATAAAACCAGGAAGTGAAATTCTTTTTGAACCAGTAATAAAAGTGGGTTTATGTTTGAATTTGAGAGTAGAGCTGGATAATTTGTGCCTGTTTATCTCACTCTCTCTCTTTGTATATATATATATATATATATATATATATATATATATATATATATATATATCTGTGTGTGTGTGTGTGTGTGTTCATTTGTATATATCATCTCAGTGCATTCTAGAGGAGACTGGAGAACACACACAAGGAGTGTACTACTGTTAGAAGAGGCATACACTGACAGAATAAGAAGATTGATCATGCCATAGATAAACTGGGAAGATCCATGCATGGGATAAAGCATTTAGTAGCTGCCTCTGTCCATTAGTAGTATAGGGGGCAGTCCTGGGGTAGATTTTCTGTTTCCTCTCCATGGACAGGGATGAACTTTGTTTAATGTGTATAGGGCACATTTTACACAGCAACGGTATCCTCTGCTAAATAAACATGTCCCTCCAAACCTTTTGCCTTCTTCATTTATTTTTTATTGCCTGTCTGGGGGAAATTCTGAAAGTTGACAGAACTATTACCTATTTATTTATATAAGACTCAAAAACAGGGAAACTTTCAGCTACCAATACTTCAGCAGCAGAAAAAGAGAGAGAAAGAGAGAGAAGGAACAAACTGTATTATTGTGAACTGTTATCTTTCATGCTGCTACAGGAAGTGAGAGAGAGAGAGACCAAATTGTTTCTGCTATTGGGAACTGTCACCTGTTTGTATTGTTTCAGAAAGACAGAGAGAGAGAGAGAGAGAGAGAAGAGAGAGAGAGAGAGAAAGAACTGTTACCTAATTATAACTTGCTCTGAGAACTGCTGGCAGTGACTGAACTTTACAGCTGAAGTGACCGTTGGTTAGTTTGCATTATTAAGCATGAATGAGTAAGAAAGAAAGTATACACTTGTTACTTTTCATTCTCAACTGCCCTTTTATGGTACAAAACAAGGCCAGCAGGTGCTATCATGCCATCACCTTCATCACCAGGAGACTGTTGTATGTTACCACGTGGAAACAGACACCACATGGGAGTTATTTGGCATGTAAACGTGAATAACATAAATATGTAAACTTAACTAATATAAATAAATAAAGAAATGTGACACCCACATATGGAATCAACTGGGATGTGAGAACATGAAGGCTTCTTTGCAATAACCACCTCTTCTGTGTGGTACCTTTAAGCATCCAACCAAGATACATTAGGAATTTGGTAGGCATTAGTTTCACAGATCCTACACCAGTTCCTTGATGTGATGCTGTAGCATGTGAAGGAACATATATGGTTTCCATGGACAGAAGAAGTAAGAACCACAATTATTAAGGCATTTAACAACATATTCCATCCTGCTGAGGTCCTGGTAAACATTAATTGTAACCATGTAGTCAATAAGGCCCTATCTGTTCCACATCGTGTCTGGCACATAAATTGGATGAGCGTTCACTCAGACAACTGCCAACTGCCAGGTGGTGTGCATTACACAGGTTATTAAATGCAGTGTGTCTGTATGCCACCCAAGCATCATTCATGATTCATACATTTGTCACATGTGAGGCCCCTTTAAGCTTTTCATGTGTGGTAACTTCCCATAGGTTCACCTAGTTAGTAGTAACACAGATTGCCAGGTAAACTGCTCAGGATATACATAGGTTCATAGGTTGGTAGTAGGCTATCAGCCCTAGGGTCTATACAAGCCTAGCCATAACAATTCCCTGGCTATTTCAACCCACACTATTTACTTCCCTGGACCCCTGTCTAGCAGGGTGACTGATGTGATCCCTGGGGTGAATTTCCTTTCTCCTATCCAATCATCAAGGTTCCTTTTGAAGAGGGCCAAAGAGGCGCTCTGCTTGACATGTAGTCTATTACAGAGTCTGGGTATTCTCTGGGTCAGGAACCTATCCCTCCAGCATGTTTTGTTTATTGTGATGACAAGATTTAGATCCTTGGAGTGTGTGGCTCTGAGGGATTGGGATTTCTTTAAGTGTAGCATGTCCAACAGCTTTGGGTTTGACATGGCCTTGTATGTTAAGCAGAGATCACCTCTGAGTAGCTGATATGCGACTGAGTATAGCTAGAGTTTTTAAGGCGGTCAGCATAGGGCATCTGCTTTAGGCCTGTGATTCCTTTAGTGAGGTATTTCTGTGGCCTTTCCAGTTGTTGCAGATGTCTTGAGAGGTGCATACCAAATGGGGCGTTGTATTCTATAATGGGTCTAATGAGGGATGAGTGCAGTGGGACAATGACCTCCTTTTTTCAGGATGAAACGCTCTTAGTGATGAGGTATGCCACATAGAAGGATGTCTTGACTGTTGTGGCGATGTGGTTATTGGAGGTGAGACCACTGTCCACCTGTGTCCCTAAGTCTCTTATTACAATTTTGGTGTTTATTGTACTGCCACCTATGTGATAATTCACGGGTACATGTTTTTTCCCAAAGGGGGTAACTATACATTTCTTGGCAATGAGCTTGAGCCCATGGCTCTGGCACCAAACATCTGTTTCTGTAAGACCCTTTTGTAGAGTATCCACATCATTTGGAGATTCAATAATGGCTCCCAGTTTGAAGTCATCTGCGAACTTTGTTAGCCAGAGTCCCTTAGTGTTGGCCTGTACTTCAGAGAAGTAGATGCCAAACAAGAGAGATCCCAGGACTGAACCCTGAGGTAATCCACTTGTCACTTGTCTGGAGCTGGATTTGGAGTCAGCTACTTTTACAGTGTGGGTTCTGTCAGTAATCCAGTTGGCAACCCATTGATTGACGTAGGGATTAATGCCCAGCTTAGTAAGTTTATCTATGATTCCAGTGTGGGGTATAATGTCAAATGCCTTGGCGAGGTCCATATAGGCTGTGTGGACTGCCTTACCCTCATCCAAGGCTCTGGAGATTGATTCGAAGAAGTCAATAAGGTTCAGGAGACAAGATTGGCCCTTCATGAACCCAAACTGGGTGGGGTCCAGTGTTTTAAGGTTGCTACTGTCTTTGTTTATAAGTTCCATGATAATACGTTCCATGGCCTTGCAGATCAGGCTCATCAGACTGATGGGGCAGTAGTTCCCAGGATCCAAGGTGGATCCCCCCTTGTGGAGTGGGATAACTGTAGCTGTGCGCCACTCAATGGGCATGAAGCCTGAGGTGAGGGTTTGATTAAACATGATACTGAGGTGAGGTGCCAGTTAATTTTGTAGTTCATGTAGTACACAGCCCGGGAGGTCATCTGGTCCCATGGATGCTGTATTCTTAGCTTTGGAGAGTGCATGTTTTACCTGTGTGGCCGTTATTACCAGAATTTGGCAATCTTCCAGTATTGAGATGGGCCATTTAGGGAGTGAGAGGGGGGGGGGGTTGGCACTGAATCAATCTGCCAGGATATTGGCTATATTCTTGGGATCAGTATATTTAATGCCATTCTGTTGTAGCTCAGAGCAGATCTGAGCATTCCCATTTAGATTCTTGACATAGTTATAGAATGCCTTGTGGTTGTCTTAGGAATCTTTGGCAATTTTATTTTTGTGACTAGCTTTGGAGGATTTTACGAGGGAATCTCAGCTTCTTACTGAGGCTGGTAAGGGAGTTTTTTGCATCCTGGTATTTTCCTCTTTTCTGCAACAGTTTTTTTCCTTTTGTTGTAAAGTTTGTTTATGGCAGGAGACCACCAGATTGACTTCCTTTTTTTGGAGGAGAGCATCTTGGTTCTATTTGGGATGGCACGATTCATGCATGAGTGGATGTGCTCATACAGTGCCTTAGTGTAGGACTCAGCAGTCGAACTTGCAGTTCCCGTCTGCATGGGTGTCATGAAGTTTGTAACTTCTGACTTTAGTAGCATGAAGTTGGCCTTGGAGAAGTTTTTTATGGAGGTTTCCTTACTGGGTGGTGGGGGTGGGATGTGGATGTTAAGGGTGATTAGCTTATGGTCTGACCTGACCAACAAGGTGGTGACCATAGGTGTGGAGCATCAATTTCCCATGTTGGTAATGACCAGGTCTAGGATACTGGAGCCCCTGGTGGGATTATGGATTAGTTGATCCAGGGCATTGGAATTTATGAATTTCAAGAACTGTTGGGCAAAGGTGTTGCTGCATGAGTGGTTTTCCCAGTTAATGGCAGGGTAGTTGAAATCGCCCAGTATTAGGGTGTTTGGTTGTATATTAATATTTTCCAGTATGTTTAGAAAGGTGTAATGAGAATCTTGGGGCATGGTGGGGGATCTGTAGCAAGCTACAATTTGGATTGCAGTCTTACCTAGTGTTAGTTGCACCTGGAGAATTTCAGACACATTGTGTTAGGCAACTAAGCTGGTGGTGTGAATATCCTTGGTGAATATGGACACTCCTCCACCTTTAGTGTTTCGATCCTGGTTTGGTGGCCGAAAAGTGTGGTAAGAGTTGTAGCCCAGTATTGCAGGGGTGCTCTCTGGAGCCTTGAACCAGGTCTCAGTCACTGCACAGATATAGATGTTCTCCATTTTTAGGAGTGCCTTGAAAGAGTGCATTTTAAGGTTTAGACTTCTAGCATCGAGTAGCATTACCTTCAGATTTTGCATGCTTGTACCTGTTATGGTGGTGGTTTTGCCCTTTGAACTTTGCCTAAAAAAGGCACTATAGGGGTTGCAAGAGCCTTAGCCAGTAACCTGAATCCCAGGGGCGACATGTGCAGACCATCTCTGGCAAAGCATTGTGGTCTGTCGATCATGTTGTCCCAGGCAGACAGATACTGGATCCCCTTTGAATGATACCAAAAGCTTAGCCAATTGTTGAAGTCAATCATTTTGTCCTTATACTGTGGTATCATTCTGGGCGAAGGCAGGATGCTACTCAGGGCTAGGGTCATTCCTGCCTGGGCCACATAATCCGAAAGCTCTTCTATGTCTCTTTTTATGCAGTCCAGGGAGGTACGTCTCAAGTCATTCACTCCAACATGGACAATGACAGAGTCATATTTGTACTTGTTGTTTAGTGACTTGAGTGCATGAGTTATGTGGCAGATCCTGGCACCCAACAGGCAGCTCACTGTAATTTTCTCCTTGTTCAGCCTGATGAGTGGGACAGCAGTGTGCCTGACTATAGACTCACATATGACTAAAGTGTTAGGTACGTTGTCTTGCCTTAGGGGCTGTTGCTGGGTGGCACACTGGTGTTGTGACCTATGTAGCACTTTGGTTGTGATTGGTGTTTGAATTTCAGCTTCGGAGGTCCTTGTTGCTTGGGCAGGTTACAGTTAAGGGCCTCTGCATATGTGGATTTAGTGTTGCTATGTGTGGGTGTTGGTGGTGTGATCTTAGAAAGGCTATGAGTTGCTTGAGGTGTAGTGCAGGTGTTAACCTTCTCCTCTTGACTGTCTAGCACAATCTTGGGTGGAGAGAGCATTGCTTCCAGTTTGGCTATGTAACTGAATCTCTCACAGGTTGTAGTGTTGGGTGGTAGGAGGAGAGGGTTGTCTGTGTACATGAGGCAATTGCTGCATTGCCCCAGTATGCCCAGATTCACCAGGTGGACAGGAGAAATCAACGGAAGCTGACCTTTGTACATGCCTGGTTTAGTGCTTTTTTTTTAAAGTACAGGAGCTGTTTTCCCTTACCTTAGCAAGGTACTTTGCAATTATAGGTTGTTTAGTACCTATGATTAATTTCTCCTTATTAATAAGGAGAGTTGAGTGCTTGTATCAGTTTAAGGCTTCCTAGTGCTTTCCAGCAGGTATTAGAGCAAGTGCTAGTCACAGGGATGCTTAAAGGTAAGATGAAAAAAATGGTTTATCTTAAACACTGCAGTGTGCACTAGAGAAGTTAGATGTGAAAGCAGGTAACTTAAGTTTTACCTGCCTAAAAAGTTAAGTTTTAGTGGAGAGTCACTATTTTTAAAACAGCAAGATAGATTGAAAGGGGGTGACCACTTTTGCATTCCGGTACTATGGAATACGGTAGAATGGCCAATAAATTTAAATAGTTGAAGAGGAGTGATTTCACAAAATGATAATTTAGTGCTTACTCACACAAGCCAGTGAAAGCAGGGAGGAAATGAGATATATGGACAAATTAACATAAGAGACAGGCAGCTAGAAAGACACTGGTATTTAAGAACACAACAGTGACATGGTAGAGGGGGGGGGGGTGAGGAAAAATTTCTGCCTGACTCACAAGAAACAGAGCTGTGGTGTCTTTTGAAGTTTTAATATGCAGTTAAAAGCAGAACACAAGCAAAACAAAAGGTAAAGAAAAACAAATCACAGCACTCAAAATATAAAAAGACAATAAACCAATACAAAATACAACAAATAAAAAGCAAACCAACACTTCCATTACAGCAAAGTGTAGCAGAGTCTGGGTGTGCCTTTCCAATAAAGCTCTGAAATGTTTTATTTTACCCCTTAAATAGAAGGTTTAGTTCCTAGCTCCACCCCCTCAGTTCACAAATGAATAACCTTAAGTGACCTCTTCCATCTTATGAGTCCTTAACTGATCAGTTCTAATTTCTGCCTGACTCACAAGAAACAGAGCTGTGGTGTCTTCTGAAGTTTTAATATACAGTTAAAAGCAGAACACAAGCAAAACACAAGGTAAAGAAAACAAACCACAGCACTCAAAATATAAAAAGGCAATAAACCAATACAAAATATAACAAATAAAAAGCAAACCGACCTTTCCCTCACAGCAAAGTGTAGCAGAGTCTGGGTGAGCCTTTCCAATAAAGCTCTGAAATGTTTTATTTTACGCCTTAAAGAGAAGGTTTAGTTCCTAGCTCCACCCCCTCAGTTCACAAATGATTAACCTTAAGTGACCTCTTCTATCTTATGTATGAGTCCTTAATTGATCAGTTCTAATTTCTGCCTGACTCACAAGAAACAGAGCTGTGGTGTCTTTTGAAGTTTTAATATACGGTTAAAAGCAGAACACAAGCAAAACACAAGGTAAAGAAAACAAATCACAGCACTCAAAATATAAAAAGGCAATAAACCAATACAAAATGCAACAAGTAAAAAGCAAACAAACCTTTCCCTCACAGGAAAGTGTAGCAGAGTCTGGGTGAGCCTTTCCAATAAAGCTCTGAAATGTTTTATTTTACCCCTTAAAGAGAAGGTTTAGTTCCTAGCTCCACCCACTCAGTTCACAGTTTTCATTTAATTAGACAGCAGACTACTTACAATGTTGCCCACAGATTCAAGGTGGTTCCAGATTTGCCTTGGGACCATGTATGATGTTGTGTCTTTCGGCTTTTCCCGGTTAGGGGTCGCCACAGCGGAACTCCAGTCCGCTAATGATTGGCAGTAGATTTTTACGTGCCGAGTTCCTGGCCCTGACGCACAACCTTCAATAAAGGTACGCCCATTCACGCATGTCTCCACACAGAAGACGCTCTAGCTGAGAGTCGAACAGGACAACGTCTTACTGTGAGGTGACAACGCTACTGCAGCACCACCACCTCAAAGCCCAAAGACTATTGCTGAGGTGGCACACAGCACAGCAAGATAATCAAATTTTGTCACATATGCTTAAACTCTTAATGGCATTCTTCTGCTGATGAATACATTTAGTGGCACACTGAGACCTGCAGAACATTGCAGTACTGTCTGACAGAACTGGTTACAGTAGCAGAGGAGGACTTAGGCTTAAAATCATTGGTGGAACCAGTTGCAGACTTACCGCATGCAAAATAGGGGCAGGCACAATATGTAGTGACATCATCTGGTCCACAACAATGACCATTAAAAACAACAGAAAATTAAATTGATGCATGCATTAACACAGTTATCATCATTTGCACAGGAGAGGTTGAGACAGTGACAGGTGACAGCAATGCTAGCATATGTGTAAGGGCCAGTGGAGGTCGAATGCAGTTAGACAATTAGGAAGGAAGCTGTTTGGGGTCAGTCATAGATGGCATCTGCAAATATCAGGGTGGTGCTTCCATGATGTGAACTTTGGCCAGGTGTACTGTGTGACCCTGCAGTTTCAGGGATGGATGCAATCTGTATGAGGGATGAAATAGCATATAAGGAGCATGTACAGCAGCCCTAATATGGCTCAATGTTGGAAGTCTGCTGATGGATAGTGCCCATGACCCCAGTGAGAGCTATGGCTAGGTGTAGCACTCCATTAACCAACAGAAAGGAAGGGTGGTGTGGAACTGTGGGAATGAGAGCACCTGATCTGGTGAGGCATTCTAGCAATGGAGACAGAGAAGCATTTGTAGCCATGACCATGAGAGTCCCCCCCCCCCACACACACACAAGCATATGCTGTGTGGTCATTCAGTTTCACTGTTAGATGTATTCTGGGCCAGGGCTCACTTAGCACTTGAGGAGCATGTGCAGGAATAACTAACAGATAGTAAACTTCATGACCCTTAGGATGAACGAGATGTCTTTTGACTTGGTCGGGGTATACAGTATCATATCAGTGACCCATGATAGATCTGAGGTACAAATCAATTATGATATCAGCATAAGGTGGAGGTTGTCACAGCTGCATCCATTATGGACTTGAAAAACAAATATACATACATATGCTCTGCTGAATAAACCATTTTCAGATGTGAGTCAGTAGACAATTTGAAATGTACATACTATTTACTTTCCTAGTACATTACCTGCAGACACTTGGACATTCATTAACATCCCAGCTACCATATCCGAATCCTAATCAAGTATGAGATTTTACTCACATATTCCAGAAAGGATAACCAAGAAATTTCCAAACTCTGTAAGCTGCACCTGTGCTTGTGATCAAAGTCCTGTTTTGGACCTGCCCTTAGTTGATGTCTTGTGCCTCGGTCGTGGCATGCAGTATCATATTAGTGAACCTGTGACACAGCTGTTTTATTGCACTATTATAGCCTCCCTTAGTGCTGATATTCTATATGTCCTGTATCACTCTCTGCCAGAAATTCTTGTTAGTTTTACCTTTTTCAGGGATGCACACACCAAGCATGCATAGGTCATGCAGTAACACCTTTGTGTCTTGGATGGTGAGCTTTTCTTACCATTTCCATTCACATGGGCCCATGACAAGACTTGTACAACACACATGTTGATATATATGTGTGTGTGTGTGTGTGTGTGTGTGTGTGTGTGTGTGTGTGTGTGTGTGTGTGTGTGTGTGTGTGTGCGCTGCCTTTTTTCAGCGCTACCACCTCCCTCCATTTGGTAGCCATTTACCTGTCTGTTATTATGCTGTGAGCTTTCCCACCCTGTCCCACTGTGACAGTACCAAATGGGCATGTTATCACTGCCATCTTTTTGCATCAATGTGCTGATGGTCAGTACAGCTGTGTACATACTACGCCTTTCATCTACTACTCTACACATGGTCACGTGTTTACCAACAAGTAGCCACCATTGTTTCTCTTGCAGCATGTTTTGTAGTCTGTGTACAAAGGCAGTGGTGTGACTTTACCTCCCCACAGGGCATTAACCTGTCATGCCCTTGTGCTACTTTCTCAGTCATGGTGAGTCCCCTCCCTGCTGTACATTCATCCTCATGCCCCTGCACTATTCTCCACCATGGTGAGCCCTCCCAGCTGTCGGGTCACCTGCCATATGTTTGTGCTATGTCATCTCACCCAGTCTACTATTTCTTATCTGCCACTGATGCTGCCATGGACTGTTGGTGCTCAGTGCAGTGGAAAGATACATCAGCAGATATCTTGTTTTCTTTCACTATGCCTGTATCACAGTTCAAAGCCGTCTCCAATGACTTCTTATTCCTGCCTTACTTGTATTGAAACAGTTTTCAGCAATATGGTTTCATCTCCTTTATCATGTCATATTTAGCCTTGTAGCATAGTGATTATGAGAATGAAATAACTTAGCATAATTGCTGCAAATCACAAAGCATTTCTCTATTACATCTAGCCAGCATTATTATGCTCATCTCTGCCTATCTCTGAGCTAATGGGACATGCACCCACTATGCTCATGCATGCTCCCTACGAAACCTCTAGCATCAAAACCCTGTTCTATTGGCACTTTTGTTAATGTAGTACTGTTGCTCAACAATGTGCATCATGTACTGTCCAAAAAATATGGTAGTGGGCAAGTTACCACTTTTTGTCTCGTGAAGAACAGTACTATGGAATGACCTCTTCTAGCACTGGGTTCAGGTGTGTTTAGGAAGTAAAATTTTTTTGTATCTGCTACTGCACAGGGTCTATCAGAAGTGCTTTTTAAGCTATTATGATGTCCTGTTATATAAAGTGGATGCCAATGATGCCATTAGCATCACACAGCCTGGTGAACTATGCTAGAATCACTATAGGTTCACAGTGTACTGTCTTGTCTCTGCTTCCTTTTATACTGGTTGTGATGTCCCTCTCTGGGCTAATAATTAAGCAGCCTAAATCCTCACCACTGACACTGGAGAGGGATGTTCACTTGGAATAAAAATAGGTAGACACAGTATTTCCAGATGCAGCTCTCTGCATCAAGTACAGTTTTCCTTAAGAGCACACAGGGAAGCCACACAGTCCAGAGTCTGGCTTTCTCTCTGTCTCTCAAGGATCCCATTGAGACTCCCCACTGGCACAGCTGTAGAGCTATATCCTCAGCTGAGTGTCCAAGCCAAGTCTTATAGCACCCTACCTGTGAAACCAGTGCTTCTTGTCTCTGCTCCAAGCAGCTGACACACACACTCTTGGAGATTTGATTGGCACACATGCACACACGCACCCACACACACACACACACACATACACACACACACACACACACACACACACACACACACACACACACACACACACACACACACACAAACATACTAGCTATGCCCCCCTTCTGACCAGACTATAAGGTAGTTACACTGCCATCAGACACTCCAAAGCCAGGAATCTTGTTCCAAAGCATGGGGAGTCTCTGGGTCTGGAATCTATCCCTCCAGCACATCTTATTTATCGTTGGGGTAAGGTTTATATCCCTAAAGCATGTGGCTCTCAGGGATTTTTTTTTTTTTTTTTAGGTGGAGCATATCCATCAATTATGGGCTGGACATGGACTTGTATGTCAAGCAGAGATCACCTCTGAGTAAGTGGTATGCAACCGAGTACAGCTGGAGTTTCTTTAGTCGGGCTGTATAGGTCATCTATTTGAGGCCAGTAATCCTCTTGATGAGGTACTTTTGTGGTCTTTCCAGCTGTTGCAGGTGTCTTGTAAGGTACATCCCAAATGGGGCATTGTATTCTATAATTTGCCTAATAAGTGATGAGTAGAGAGGCACAATAACCTCCTTTGTTCTGGATGTGAACCCTGTTGAGATTAGGTGGGCCACGTAGAAGGATTTTCTAACCACCTTGGCAATATGATTATCAAAGGAGAGATTGCTATCTACTTGGGTCCCCAGATCCCTTATTACTTTTTCTGTATTTAGGGGACTACCACCTATGTGGTAGTTCACGGGTACTTTGTTTTTTTCCAAAGGGGATGACTATGCACTTTTTGACATTCAGCTTGAGGCCATGATTTTGACAACAGGTATCCGTCTCAGTGAGACCCTTCTGGAGGGTGTCTGTATCAGCCGGAGAATCAATTATGGCCCCTAGTTTGCAGTCGTCTGTGAACTTGGTCAGCCAAAGTCCTTCTGTTTTTGCCTATACCTCTGAGAAGTATATACTGAACAGGAGGAGTCCTTGGACTGAGCCTTGGGGGATGCCACTTGTAACTAGTTTAGAGTCGGACCTAGAGTCTGCAACTCTCACCGTGTGGGTTCTGTCCATGAGCCAGTTTGCAACCCATCTCGTGACGTAGGGTTTAATGTTCAGGTTGGTGAGTTTGTCTATAATACCGAAATGGGGAATAGTGTCAAAAGCCTTTGTGAGGTCTAGGTAGGCTGTGTGGACTTCCTTACCCTTATCTAATGCCTTGGTAACTGTCTCAAAGAAGTCCACCCCAGTTTAGGAGGCATGATCTACCCTTAACAAAGCCAAACTTGGTGGGGTCCAAAGTTTGGAGGTTCCCAATGTCTCTGTTAATGAGTTCCATGATGATGCGCTCCATAGCCTTGCAGACCAGGCTAGTCAGGCTTATAGGGTGATAGTTCCTGGGGACATTGTGGCGCCACCTTTGTGGAGTGGGATAACTGTTATTGTGCACCACTCTGTGGGTACATAGCCTGTAGAGAGGCTGAGTTTGAACAGTGTGTTTAGGTGAGGGGTTAGTTCATTTTGGAACCCTTGTAAGACACAGCCTGGGACACCGTCCGGTTCCATTGAAACTGTGTTTTTGGCTTTGGATAGTGCTGTTTTAACCTGTGTGTCAGTGATTGCCAGGGCCTTATATTATTCTGGTATGGTTATGGGCCCTTTAGGAGGTGAGAGGTGTGTGAAGTTTGCACTGAACCTGTCTGCCAAAATGTTGGCAATATCAGTCGTTTCAGTGTATTTTGTGCCATTCTTCACCAACTCAGAGCAGATCTGAGAGTTTCCACTTAGGTTCTTGACATAGCTAAAGAATGCTTTGTGGTTATCTTTGGAGTCCTTGGCAATTTTTCTTTCGAAGCTAGCCTTGGATGATTTAATGAGGGATCATAGTTTCTTGATGATACTGATCAGGGATGTCTTTCCTTCTAGGGATTTTGCTCTTATCTGTACTAGTTTCCTCCTTCTATTATAGAACCTGTTTACGGCAGGGGTCCACCAGACTGGTTTCCCTTTCTTGGAGGAGTGAGTCTTGGTTTTACTTGGGATAGCATGATCCATGAATTCCTGTAGATGATCATAGAGTGCCTTTGTATAGGTTTCAGCAGCTTGGACAGCATTGTCCATTGGCGTGGGGGCTGTGAACCTTTCCACCTCGGTCTTAATCAACATGAGGTTGCTTTTGAAAAGTTTTTCATGGTGGTTTCCTTGATTGAGGTTGGGGGCAGAATGTGAATATCCAGACTGATTCTTTGGTCTGATCTAACCAGCGAGGGGTTGACGTCAGGCGTGGAACACCAGTCACCCATGCTGGTGATAACCAGGTCCAATATGTTATTCCCTCTGGTGGGGGTGTTGACAAGTTGATCCAGGGCATTCAAGTTTAGAAATTCTAGGAAGCATTGGGCAAGGGAGTTAGTACTTCAGTAGTTCTTCCGGTTAATGTTTGGGTAGTTGAAATCACCCAGCATTAGAGTGTTTGGTAGGACCTTCATATTTCCCAGTGTCTCCAGAAATGCAGAATGGGGGTCCTGGGTCATGGTGGGTGATCTGTAGCATGCTACAATTTGGATTGCAGTTTTACCTGTTGTTAGTTGCACTTGGATGATCTCTGATGCATTGTGCTGCTCCACTAACCTGTAGGTGAGAGTATCCTTGATGAATATGGATACACCCTCGTCTTTTCTGTTTCAGTCCGGGTTCTGTGACCGAAAAGTATGGTATGAGTTATAGCCTGGTAGTGCTGGGGTGCTTTCTATAGCCTTAAACCAGGTTTCTGTTCCTGCACAGATATCGATGTTCTCCATGCTGAGGAGTGACTCGAGTGTGTGCATTTTGAGGTTTAGACTTCTGGCGTTGAGTAGCATTACCCTCAGTCTTTGGTTACTTATGCTATTTACAGTGGTGGATTTGTCTTTTGAGCCTTGCCTAAAAAAGGCACTATGGGGATGGCAAGAGCCTTTGCCAGTATTTGAAAGCCTAAAGGTGACAGGTGCAAGCCATCTGTTGAAAATCAACGTGGCTTGTCGAACATGTCATCCCAGGCAGACAGATACTGGATCCCCTTTGATTGACACCAGAAACTCAGCCAATTGTTGAAGTTGACTATTTTTTTCTTTGTACTGTGGCATCATTCTTGGTGAGGGCAGGATGCTACTCAGGGTCAGGGTCATACCTGCCTGGGCTACATGATCAGAAAGCTCTTCCATGTCTCTTTTCATGTTGTCCAGGGAGGTACGTCTCAGGTCATTCACACCAACATGTACAATGACAGAGTCATATTTGTACTTGTTCTGGAGTGACCTGAGTGCTTGTGTTATGTGGCGGATCCTGGTGCCCAACAGGCAGTTAACTTTAACCTTCTCCTTGTCCAGCCTAGTTAGTGGGACATTAGTGTGCCTAACTATAGAGTCGCCTATCACTAGTGTGTTGGATATGTTATTTTGCCTTAAGGGCTGTGATTGCATGGCACACTGATTATGTGAAGTATGTGTTTCATGGTTGGTGATGGGTTGTGGAGGTTACTTGGATGTCTGCTTTGGAGGTCTCTGTTGCTTTTGCAGATTTTTATTTAGAGCCTCCAAGTATGTTTTCATGTATTTATGTGTGTTATTTGCCTGTGTTGGTTTGTTAGGTCTATATGAGACTGGTGGTGTGTTGCATTACCCTTCTCCTCTTGACAGTCAGTTACAGTCTGGGGTTGAGAGAGCTTTGTCTCCAGTCTGGCTGTATAATTGCATCTCTCGCATATATTAGTGTTTGGTGGTAGGAGGAGAGGGTTGTCTGTGTACATGAGGCAGTTGTAACATTGCCTCAAAATGCCCAGATTCATCAGTTGGACTGGACAGTACACCGGAAACTGCCCTTTGGACATGCCTGAATAGGTAGAGTGAGCTGTTTTTCTGATTGACTGGTGGGGACAAATAGAGAGCCTTGTCTTCTGGACAGTATAAGAGGGGTAGTGCTAGGAGTATTTAGTGCTTGTTATGAGTTTTAAGCAAGTGCTGGGCTGTAAAATGAATGGTTTGAGTGCTAAAGTTGAAGGTTTGTCTAGTTCCAAGGGAAAAACTGAAGAGTATTAAGACATTATTTTTCCCTGTACTACAGAATGACATCACATACATGTGTTCATCTGGCTTCTGGTTCCCATACTACCCCCATTATTGGAAATAGAACCAGAATCTCACACATATGTGTTACCTTACACAAAGAGAGCACTTTGATAAGATCTGTTGCAGCTTCTGGAAGTCATAAAACAATAAAACACTTCCACTCTTCCTAGAGGAGCTAATAAACCATCCTCTGCCACAGACATTTCATATCTGGCTGTGATCAGAACTGTAAGATACAATCTTTATAGCCTAAATTAAGTAATTTAATTTCATACTATTTTTCAGCGTTTGCTGAAGTTGAGCTTAACCTCTTCTCTTCCAGTATCCTCTGTTACAATATTAATTTCAATAGTTATAATACAATCTGACATACAAGTGCATTTCTTTTTCTGTCCAGCAGGATACACTACTGGTGCATTTTTAACACAAGCAGATTTACAAATGCATTTTTTCAACACAAGCATATGTACATATCAGTTTGATATACAAATTATATGGAATTCTTTACAAAATCCCAGCTAGCTGTTCTGGCATATGTTACACATCCAGTGCCCTGCTTCTCTGACATAGATGGCAATACCTCACATCATCACAATGGCAGAGGACAATTAATTTAATAAAGAGACCTGTCTTCAGAGATCTGAGAAACTTACCAGCTGGCATGGTAAACATATTATTTCTATGACTTTACCATGCAACTGCAATTCTAGTTGTTAAAGATGCACATTAAAGTCTTTTTTTATATATATTTTCTCATCCTTCTAAAGGTCTTGTGGGGCAAGATATGGAGTGACAGTGGGCATGAGTGTTTACACCACTGTAGTCACTAGTCCATTCTCTCAGCAAAGTAATGATGGTCACCCTGCTGAAAGTGATGTGGAGGACTCACTGATCTCTATTTTGGCTACCTCTTGCAAGGAGGGTGGAGGATCCTCTTTAACAAGTGGCCTGGAGAAGTACTCCTTGTCTCCTGGCATCATGTGTGGCGGATGGTTGCATTTGAGGTATGCTATCAGTGGGACACCTGCAATGGGAACATGGAGACATGCAACCAGCCTGCCCCAACATGTGTGCCACCAGAGACAGATTCTGCAAAGTAGGTGATGGAAGTCTGATTGAGGTCTCTGCTGCATTGGTCAGAAAGGCCCTTATAACCCACCTATCCCTCTTTCTGGTGTTCCCTCCTTTATATGCTATTCCTCATACCCTGTCTGCAGTCCAAGCCTCCCCAGTACAAGTTGTTGTCATCACTCTGTATGTCTGCATCCCTCAACTGCTGTCCTCACCATTTGAATCTATACCTCCCATGTCTGTCTATATCATTATTGTATATTTATTTGTCTGCTCCTCCTACTTTCCCTTCTCTTCCACACAGGTTTCTTCTTGGCTTCCCCATTTACCCTTCTTCATACATGTATTGATCTACATATTAATATATATATATATATATATATATATATATATATATATATATATATATATATATATATAGTATCTCTACTCCTACGTATATATATTTTCTGTTCTTTTATTTGTGGAGCATTTCTCCGTGGGCCTCTACTGAAAATGGATAAAATTATCCAGTCAGACTTATCTGGTAAACAAGTGTCAGTAAATAAATAAGATATATGTATACTCTTCTTGTCCAAACCAAAAGGCATAGTTGGATGAGAAGAAGGGACAGCATCTCCAAGCTCATGGTGTTGGGGTACTATCAGCAGATGCCAGCTGGCTGTTAGTGCAGTACCAACATTCAGAAATTAATGTCAGTACTGATTTTGCAGTCAAGCCTGAAGCTCTTCTACACTTTGTGTGTGAAATAAGCTGTAGCAATCATAGTTACAGTTTTCAAAGATGAAAAGAAAGAAAGATTGTATTTTTGCTTCATCACTTAAACTTGAGGAGAGGCTCCAGATAACAGAATAGTACAGGTTGCCAGTATAGCTATTTATGACATTGCCCCAACCTAGCTTTCCTTAAGATTATTAATATGTGTGTTCCTCTGCTTGCTATTCCTCCCTTTCAGTCTTTATTACCTCCCATCTTTTCTCCCTTCTTATATAATGTAGTGGTTTTATATTTTGTTGTGTTGACCATCAATGGACTTGAAACAGTATCTGAGTTGCTACTAGGAGGCTTTTTGTTGAGCCTGTGAACATGCAATGCCTCTGCTAACTCAACTCTTCTAATTTACAATACAGCCCTTTTGTTAGGATGCTTGCTTTGTGGCAGCCCTATCAAATATCTATACACTATCAGGCCACATTGACATCTTTGATAGTTACATGAAGTACTGTGGAGTTTGTGAATACTGCCCCCTGAATCAACTGTTTATAGATTTAGACAAATCATATTGTGTAATTGAAATCAGTTATTGTGAGGTTTTTCTGTGATTTTGGGTGTTTGGATCCTCCTATGAACAAATTCAAGCATAACAGTTTTTTTTCATTATACATGTTGTTTTGGGAAGTGGCTGCTATTTGCATTAGAAATGTAATAATTTATAACTCTCTACATCTGAAGAAGGCATAAGTGAAATTAACTAACTCAGAGTTGTATGCTGGGATAAAAATTTAGGCTAAGGGCTTTTTAGAGGAATAAACTATTCAACCCTCTATTGGAACATAGTGCTGCGTACCTATAACTCCAGGGAACGGAACTGTTTTTCATGGGTAGAGACATGAACACCTAAAGCAGCAGTCCGCAATAATTTAAGCATCGTTAATCTGTAACAGGTGTAGAGAAATACTGGTTATATTTATTACAACATGCTTAAACATTTTCTTCATATTATAAATATGTGTCTAATTTTACTTGAGGATGTTGCAATATTTATTCTACAATAAACAAAACCATTTATTAGTATCTTATTTGTAAATGTATAAAAGGGTAGTTCCACTGATATCTACTTATTATCTTCAAAAGTTCGTGTCACTAACATATACATTCTTTGATTCCAAATTTATTTACTCTGCTCTTCCCAGGTAGGACCAGAAACGGGTGCAGATGGATCTCTTCCACCCTGATGATTAGCAAGCGAACAAACAAGTTGGTAAATATATAAATAAACAAACAAATACTCATACCTGCTTGAATGCAATAAATGGCAACAGACATTTAAGGATGTGTATAGCAGTCTTGTCATCTGTCATCGAAGGGTTCCCTACCCTTATCTCTCCACTCTCCCTCTCTCTCTTTCTCTGTTTTATACTTTAAAGAATTGAAGCAGAGAGAAATATAAGATCAATGCCAGTCAAAGAAGCATAGTGTGTCTAAATAAACCCAGGATAGCTTTTCTTAACTAGAACTGTTGTCTGTTTAATCTAGATCTTTTAGTTTGCTTTCAGTCTAAAGGAAAAGTCGTGGAACCTTGCCATCTGTACGATGTATGCTTAATTGTAGATTCTGTGGAAATTATATCTGTATCTATCTACACACACACATGCACACACGCACACATGCACATGTACACACACACACACACACACACACACACACACACACACACACACACACATATATATATATATAAAAACAAAACAAAAATTGGCACATATATGCTAGAAGTTCCATTTTATCTTTTTTATTTAAATTATGACAACTGCTGGGATACACTCAGACATATTGCAACACTTTCATTGACCTAAGATACAAGGATAAAATCCATAACAAGTCCTTGAAACACAAATATTTCAACAAATAGCAACTATAATTGTAGTGGCCCATAGATTGAAAACAGGAAGATATATGCAGAATAGGGGATAGGCAAATAAACGTCCAAACTAAAAACATGCAAATGCAACCCAGGCTCAGAATAGGAAGTCATGAAATGCTAAGTCAAATGAGTTTCAGGACATTTGTGGAAGAAAATGTAAATTGTGAAAAGGTAAACTAAAGGTCTGACTTAAAAATACTAACCAAATTTAAAATAATACACTAAGGAAGCAAGAAAGTGTAAGGAAGTGTGAAGAGGGCACACATTTTAGCTTTAAAAAGTAGTTGCCTATCCCTTTTTCCTAAAATCTAGGCTGATATCAGGTCAGTACAGATTAGTTAGGTGAAGGTAATCAGCAGTTTATACATACAAAGACGGAGAGAGTGACAGATAGTTTTACTTCTCCCTTACTAAGCTCAATGTATAGTTATCGAGGAGAAAGGGCATACCTGACCTGATAATCAAACATGCTACTAAATTACTTACAAAATTGTACTTCTTCTTTCAGCTTTTTCCCGGTTAGGGGTTGCCACAGCGGAACACCTGTTCGCTCATGATTGGCAGTGGAGTTTTACGGTGTCGAGTTGCCAGCCCGGCGCCCAACCTTCCACAGAAGGCACACACACGCACACACTCACACCTAGGGTCAATTTAGAGTGTCCAATCCACCTACAGCATGTCTTTGGGATGTGGGAGGAAACCGGAGTACCCGGAGGAAAGCCACGCGACCACAGGGAGGAAATGCAGACTCCGCACAGAAGGCACCCCAGCCGAGGATCGAACCGGAGAACCTCTTGCTGTGAGGTGACAACACTAACCGCTGCACCACCATGGCCGCCCTACTTACAAAATTGTACTATTTTCATAATTTCACTGTTACAGTAACCTGTAGGTAGGCTACTATATCTTCCCAACCAGACAAAAGGAATAATAAGGGTACAGGAGCCTTTGGAGAATGGTCTTTGCAAAGCTTGTTATGGAGCAGGAACAGTAATCCAGCTTATAGTGCTTTGTAAATGTATTGATGGAGGACAAATCAACTGCCTCTAGAATGCTTCTAGAGTCCATACCTTTAAAGTATGCCACTGAGAAACCTTTAAAGTATGCCTCTGAGGAAACTAAAGCCCTAGGAGAAGGGGCCTTAACCCTGACTGGAATCATTTTGTTATGTTGGGAGTAAAAAAAATACAATACCCAAGAACAACCATCTATATATAATCTGTTTAGAAACATGTTGACATTTCTTAGTCCCAGAATAGGAAATAAATAGCTGGCAGATTTCCTGAAGGACTTGGTTCTGTCAAGGTTATTCCCAAGTTGTATATGGAATCCAAGGTAGGAAGAATCATTTCCATTTGTTTTTAGAATCTCGATAGAACACTGGGAGATTAATGGCTTGATTCAAAGTGAACTCTGTGATTACCTTAGGCATTAATGAGGGTTTAGTCTGCAGAGTGACCCACTCCCTATGAAACAATAGGTAGGGATTCTGCACCATAAGAGCCTGCAGCTCATATATTGTTGCAGAATTCAGAGCCACCAGACAGTTTTTCAAGTAATGAACCACAAATCAGCCAGGCAGTTTCAAATGGTAACATAGAGAGTTTCTGCAACACAAAAGTATGATCCCAACAGAGAGAAATTTGTTTGTGAGGGAATCTCATTTGCAACACTCTTTCAGAAACAGTTTAACCACAAACAGAAGAAAAGAAGAAGATCCACAGGCTGAAAAGTTGAAATGGCCACAAGATGAACCTTGATATAGGCATAAGAAAGGCCAGAAGATAGCAACTCACACAAATATTTGAACAGCAGGCGTTCAAAATCCCTGATGGGTTTCTGTTTTTTTTGCTAGGAACCAAACTAGAATATTTTACATTTGCTAATATATAACTTTGTAGTATCAGGCTTTGTCTCCTTTAATACCTGCCGCACAACTGCATGAAAGAAGTGCCTAAAATGTATCAGAATTGAATCATGCAGGTTAAAAAAATTGAATAATACAGGCAGTCAGTTGTTTGATATCAGGTATATCAAACTACTCTTATCCTGTGGGAGTAGATCTAGTCTGTGAGGAAGCTTGTGGTAATCGCCGTTGGTTTATTCCATAAGAGGGGAGAACCAAGTTTCCCTGCACCAAAAGGGAGTCACTACAATGATTTTTGGTAAATCATTCTGAATCTTCAGAAGAACCTTGGAAGTCATTTGAAATTGTGAAAAAAACATATAGAAACATCTCCATCTAGGAGAATGATAGACCATCTGTTCTCCAAGTTTGGTTGGAAGAATTTCTGGAACAGAATTTATCTAGTTGTCTGTTTTGAAAGAAGGTGAACAGATTTACTTGAGGTGTTCCCCACATCTGGTTCAATTCTTTGAGAGGGTCTGTCTAGTATCTACTGAGTTTCTTTGCACTATGTTTTGCTCTGATGGTATATAAGAAGCCTGAAGAGTGGAGTGCTAAAGAACTAACTCCCAAGCTATCACTGCCAGTTAGCACAGGGATACAATCTTGTACTTCCTTGTTTGTTTTTGCACCACATCACTATGGCATTGTCTGTAATCATCTGAAAAAGATATGGTTCCTAACAATGATGTAAAGCCTTTATGGCAGGAATCACTGCCAACATTCTTTTTTGACATTCATGTGCTCTGAGCTGTCCAAATTGACCCACATTCCTCCCAGTTTGACTCATATAGAAACTGAACACCAGACAAAAAGCTGAAAAATCTGTCAGAACAGATTGTGTTTGGGTAGGAAGACAAAAACAGAGCCCTAGATTGAAGGTCATCTGATCCTTCCATGACTGTAATCCTGATTTTATAAAGCCCTGAACTGGAATTTGAAATCCTCGGGCTTGTAAATGCTTGGTCCACATGTTTCCAAAGTACCACTGTATCTTTCTCATGTGCAGTCTGGTGAGGGATACCATGGGGATCATAGAAGCCATAAGGCCTAGTATCCTTAGAAATTCTCTGTCTGAAGCTTGGGACAGATGAAAAAAGTTCAGGAATACTTCTCTATAGAAATCCACCTTGTCTTAAGGTAGCAAGGCTTTTGGCATGAGAGTGTCTGTCAGGCACACTAGAAGCAGAATGTTGTGTGACAGAGTAAGGGAAGATTTTTGCAAGTTTAACTGAAATCACAGATAAGTTAGAAGAGAAGCAACATTTGTTAAGTACTCCTGACCAAGGCCGGCCTTATGCTTAGGCAAACTAGGCGATTGCCTAGGGCACCATGCTTGTAGGGGTGCTTTTTCCACATTTATTTATTTGTTTGTTAGAGCACTATTTCTTTGCTCTAAAAATAAATAAAGCTCTCCTACTAAAGGAAAATCTGGCCACAGTACAGCAAGTACTGTAGGGGGATGGACAGTGCTCCAGTCCACTTAACTTAACATTCATAAACATTGCAAGGTCACTGACATCTGAAGGAAATGGTTATTTTTCTGTGGGCATTTTTGTTTTTTTTACATGAAAACTAACAAAATCTGAGATATACTGCAGATATTGAGGAATGGAGATGTGAGAATTACTGCTGTTTGATCAGCCACATACATTTTGTAAATCTTTTCTGGCTTGCTTCATACCCGTAGAGAGATGATGATGAGAGGAACAGTGCCATGAGATAAGTGTTACTACTGTTTTTTTTTTGCTTTTTTTTTACAGTAATGCTGGCAGTGATTAACCAGATATATTTTGATATTATTTCTCTGCGTTTGTAATTTGTGTGGAGTAACTTTATTAAAATTCTTTAATCTATGCGATAACTTGTTTGTGTGGACTGTGAAGCAGACCTAATTGTGCATATAGCTAATGAGAGGAATGGTGCTGTGAGATGTTATTATTATTTTTTTAGAATAATGTTTGGCAGTAATCAACCATGTATTTTTTGTCACGATTTCTCTGGCTTTTTGATTTTTGTACGAGTGGCAACAATAAAAAAGAGAGCACACATCTTGCATTTCCTTTTTTTGATGCAAAAATAAATGACCTCCTGTGGTAGAATTTCACAATGAAGTTCATTAATGTCTACAGATTTTATACTGCCTCTTTGATCCTTTTAGTCAATCTGCTTTTTGAGTCTGTGTTTATGAGTAGTAGTCCACATTCCTCCTGAATGCAGCGAGAGCTATGTGCTATTTAGTATTCAAATTTTATGCAAATTAGATGTCCGCATTTTTTTTTAGCTAGATGTACTTTCATTTCAAGGGCAGTTGTTCCTTTTTTCAGTGTCTGTGGGTTGAGTTGGAGATGAAATAATATTATGCAGCCATCAGACACTGTAGCTATAACTACTTGGTGGGGGCTGGGGTTGGTGATGCCTGAATAAAAGTAATTGATCCTCTTGTCACTTGCTCAGTTTAAATAGTCACTATCTGGCTTTGTATGGTGCATTTGTGAGAATTAAGATGGGCTACTTAACTGGACATGTAATAGTCATAGATATAGTGGGCATAACTTTTGTGACTATCTTCTTTGTAGGAAAAAGATTAGCTGCCTGCTGCTGTTTGCTTAATATTTTGGCTTTGCAGGATTATTGTGATTGTGTGAAGCAGCTTGCAATATTTTAATGTGTGCAACTATTTTTATGGAATGCAGATGACGTACATTACAGGGGCATAATCTTTTATCACATCAGATGCCTCAACTGTACATAAAAGTAGCTAGAAGTACCTGGTGTGGGTTGCCTGGATGAAAGTAACTTATCCTGTTGTCATTGCTCAGTTTAACAGTCATGTCTCAAAGTAATAAAGGAAAAATACATTACAGAATACACAGTCACTCAGAACATTCATGAGGCTAGGGGCCCCCACATCAAGGCTCTATAAGTGGATTTTGACATAGGCTTAGCAATCACCCTGCTCTGAACCCCACCTATTCTAAAACCAGCCCTGATCATATGTATACATAGAAGGTTGCTATACTTGTGTGTGTCGGGGGGGGGGGGCAAGAGACAATGCTATCATTTCTTTAACGTTCCTCTCAAACATCGAAACATCAAGAGCTCATTATATCTTCTGTTGGGCTGGGGACAATGTGGTCATTATTTCTTTAATTTACCTTACAAACTACAGAGGGGTGCACAGAAGGCCTCTATAACTTGTGTAGGAACACTGTACTGTGTCTAAAAGAAACAGACTGGAATTATTATTGAAATCATTTTTTGTTTCTATTTTCCTCAAAATCTGATGCATATACGAGTGGTTATCTTTTGAGGAAGAGTACATAAGTATGCTATTTACAGATGCCTGACATTTGTATTTTTAGTTTGTCTCAGTCTGACAACAGAAGAGTATATAGAAGGTAGTGGTCTTTGATTGTGGATAGAGGGTGAAAGGGCATGCTTTATATAAATAAGACAGCAACAGCAGCATGAAATATGATTGTGGGCATCTGTGTGTTAATTTTAATCCCAATTTAACACCAGAAGGGGTTACACAAAGTGATAACTTATTTTGAGTTTGGTCTAGGGGGCAGGTACTCTTCCCAAATATGATGCCTGTTTCACCAGAAGCATTTGTCTTCTCAGTTTGTTGTGAAATTGTGCTTTTATTTAGCTTTGAGAATTAAAGTTGGATACAAATTATTTCTTCCTTAAAATAAAAAAGTAGGACTGAATTTGTTTTCTGGACACTTGATTTTTGTTCAAGCCATCATTGTATCAAAAGGTTGGAAAAAAGCTCTAAAATGCACCTCAGAAAATCTGTAATCCCATAACTTGCAACTGACTATCAGCCCCCAGACTGCAGTCTTAATTTAGTTATTACAGTGTAGTCTTGGTCAGTTAGGATGGGCTGAAAGCATGCAGGTAAAAAACAACGTTGAAGGATAAGACTGAATTTCTTTTTTTGATCATGTTTTTTGTTCAAGCAATCACTGGATGAAAAAGCTTGTTTAAAAAAACTCTAAAATGCACCACAGAACATCTAGATCCCCCATGGCTTAATGCATTCATTTCCTCCACAGTTATCAGAGTGAAGTCTTGCTTCCACAGAATATGTAGGATGAATGAATAACTGCAGGAGAAAAACTGCAGAATTAGACGCGCTCAGAAAAAAGGGGAAAAAGTAATCTGGACTGTAAGAAAGCTTACTGTAAGCCGAGATGGCTTGGGCAGTGGGTGGGTGAGTGGCAGGGGCATGGATCCTTTCCACCTAAAGCACAGGTTTACCTAAACCCATCCCTAATCTTGGCATCTAGGAAACAACTCTCTACAGATATGCAATTCTTCTAAGGAAAAATGTAGATACTCTGCAGTCTGCAATTGGCCACCACTGAGACTTGGCAGTTTATAAACACTGCTGATGCAGCAGACAGCCCAAAGATAATGCAAATATCTGACAATGTGACACTGATACACAAAATCTTAGGTATCACATGAAATTGTGTGCAAATGGAATGTGATGGCAAGCATCCCTGAGGTTAAAATTACCATAATACAATGGTCTAACACAGATCGAGAGGTTAACATTTTGAATTCTGGAACTGTTACATAAGGATTGAGATTAGAGAGCTCCAAAACTGGCCTACATGAGCGCTTTTTTTGGGATCACATACATGCTGGAATAAATGCCCTTTTCTATGTATTCTGACTATAACATGATGGAGAACTTTGGAAAACAATTCCATCTCATTGGGAAAATGAGGAGGAGGTACTCTATCCATTGCCATTTGTAAGCCTCTTGGATCACCTTCAAAACCCATTTATTTGATACAATCGGATGTCAAGCTGGAGCACTGGAGGTCATTTTGACTGAAAGGGAAGAGATATGGGGGAAGGTGACAAAGTCCCTAGCACACTCATTTAGAAGCAGGTGCTTGGCCCTTTTTTGGGAAAAAAATCCTTGTTTTTAGTTTTGGGATTGCTTCCCCTCCTGCCATTTTTCTTAGGTGTTTGCTTGTAATTAGACAATGGTCCTTATTTGTTCTGTCCATTATAAGACAGAAAGTCCTTGGAAGAGAAAAAGTGGGAGACCAGGAAAATCCTGGAGATCCCCTGCATCAGTTTACCCCTCTCATTCCATTTTTGAGAACCTGCATAGCAGCAGGCACAAATAAAACATTTGTATCTAGATGGGACTCAAAATTTCTGACTTTACTTTATCTGAAAAGCTTTAGTTACAGACCCAGAAAACCTTCTAAAGACAGCAGATGAAACAGAAGCCCTTGAAACAGTATTAGCACAATCACATACACTTTCTAAAGCATGTATTGAAACTTGGGAGATTTTAGACACAATTGGATTCATGTAAGATCTGAGATCAAGGTTGGAGAAATAGAGATTTCACCTAAACTCCTGGCACATTTTAAAACAAACTTCCACACTTAGCCCTGGTAAGTCAGGATTTTGAGGGCTAGAGTAGAAGAAGAAACAATTTTGCCATGTCTGTCCAGCCACTTTCCCTCCTTATCCTCAGGTACTGGATTGAATGTAGATAGGAGTTTTCCAGCAGCAGAAGTTGTAGGTGTAATGCAGCTGAATCTGCTCTAAGATGAGAATAGAGATGTGTATTAGTTTAACAAACTCTATACAGTTTGTCTGCTTTCTTAGAGACTGCTGCCTGAAAGGGAGAATCAGCAGCATTACAGGCAGCTTTAAAGATATTCTCCAGTGCTGGAAAATAGGATGAATAGGTACAATATTAGCATATTCTTGTTCGAATAAATCATATCTTCCCTACACAGGGGGAACATCTAGTTGTTTCTAGGAAAATGCATATCTTAGTATTAGTAATAGTCTCAGAAAATGAGAAAGCCTCCATATCAAGAGAGTCAGAGTCTTGGGCTATGGTACCTTCAGGTGGTATAACCCTGTCTCTGTCCACATCTTAATCATCAGGAAATGCATCCTTTTCCTTGGATATAGGGGCACAAACATTAGAAGGAGGCATATGGTACCCAGAACTGACTATCTGCAGTAATCTCCTGGCTAAGGTAAGAACATAATTTTTACAGTCAGGAACCATCTCACTGACTTTTGTATGATTAACTTTTTGTTTCTTTTTCCTTGGTATATCCCAAAGGGAAAAAAAATGGCTAGATGTCACTTTTCATTGGCACCCTGAGAATTCCCTCCTGGGTTGTTTCCTGCACCTAAAATGGATGTTTCTCCCATGGCTAAGATGGACATTGAAATAGCCACAAAATGGATATCAGGGCTACACCAAAGGGATTCAAAGAAACTTGGACATGGTCTGCTGACCTAGCAGTGACCAATGCAGAGTCACCCACAATTAGCTGAGTCATTGGAGGATTCTGCACTGAAGGCAAGGACTCTTGCTTTAACTGTCTTTTCTTTTTAGGTACATTGGGAGAAGGATCAGCAAGACTGGTATAATTATCCATGCAGTAGCTGGGGAAGAAGCCATGCTCATATGAGTTTGTTGGAAGGTAAATTGCCACTTGGTGTGCACAAGCAGCACACAACTCCTACAAAATGAATTAAATTTCCCAAACCAAAGTTACACAAACAATACACAAATTTCCCCTGGCAAAAGAGAAGCAATTCACAGAAATGTAACTGTGCTGTAAAATCCAGATCAGAACTTCTCAGAGATTTGGGATGCATGGCTAGGCTTAAAAAGGCCCTTGTGGTCATTAGCCCAGTAAACACCTGCGAACCTATGAACCTATAAAATATATAAACATCAACTAAACACAAACATTCACAAAAAAGTCCATTTTACCCAAGAAAAATACTTTTCAGCTGTTTAGAATCACTAAAATAAACAGTCATAATGTGAAATAAGCCCTAAGGCACCAAATGACAGTCATTGCCTAGAAAGTAATCCTTAGACAGACAATGATAATCAAGGAATATCTACTGTCATGCCTGAAAAGAGAGTATTCCTAAAGAAACATTCAACTGCATCCAGAACAATCCAGGCTAAGATAAGAATATGTCTTTGATTTACTGCAATTGTACTTTATACAGTCAATGGTGGTGCAGTGGCTAGCATTGCCACCTCACAGTATGAGGTTCGCTGGTTCAATCCTCGGTTGGGGTGCCTTCTATGCAGAGTCTGCATGTCCTCCCTGCCATTGTGTGGGTTTCCTCTGGGTGCTCCAGTTTCTTCCCACATCTCAAAGACATGCTGTAGTTGGATTGGACACTCTAAATTGGCCCTAGGCATGAGTGTGTGCCTTCTGTGGAAGGCTTGGTGACGGGCTGGCAACTCAATACTGTAAAATTCCACTACCAATCAAGAGTGGACAGGTGATCTGTTGTGGTGACCCCTAACCAGAAAAAGACAGTCAACACTTCTTTTTTTTAGCATTTATTTAATTTTGTGACAAAAACTGTCATTTCCCTGTTTGTTGGCATTTCTTGTTCTGTCACAAAATCACCTTGAAGAAGGGCAATTTAGCTATGCGCTTAGTTATTTCATGGGTTGTTTTGTTTAAACTGCACTTTAGAGCTGCTTTTGCTGTGTTTTTACTTTTCAAAATTCCTGAGATCATCCATCTTGTGGCAACAGGAGTTTACCTGGTCTCACTGAGTTGGGAAGCACTCCAGGGAACTCAAGAGTGTGGTTGTTTATTGGTTAGAAGGCATAGGAGTCAGTTTTCATTTTTTTTTTCTGCTATAAATCAGGCAAGTTTGCAAGGTTCTGTGTTATCTTAAGAGAACTCTGCAATGCTTTCCAAGTGTTTCAGCTCTATCCAGACTCAACCAAACTAAGATAAGAATATTTTCCTGATTTACTAAACATGTACTTGCTCTATGCAGTGATCATTACTGTTTTTGTGTATTTTTAAAGCGTTTATTTAATTTTGTGGTAAAATTAGCCATTTCTTGGTTTGTTGGATTTTCTACTTCTGTTTGCCTCCAAATCACCTTGCAGAAGGATGAATTAGCCAGGGTCTTTGGTAGTTGTTTGTTGTTCATTGTTTAATTGGCACATTAAAGTTGTTTTTGCTGTGATTTTATATTAAGTAATTCCAAGATCAGACATCTTGTGGCAGAAGGTGTTTGCCTAGTTTCTCTGAGTTGTGAAGCACTCCAGGGAGCTCAAAGTGTTGTTGTTTATTGGCCTGAGGGCATAGGAATCAGTTTTCAAACTAGTTTTCTCTGCTGTAAGTCAGATAAGTTTGCACAGAGCTCATCACTGAGCAGATGCAGTTAGCAGTGCCATGTACAGCAACAAATACCTAGACAGTAAAATTTCCCTATAAAGTTAGCATTAGGCCTGAAGTCTGTTAATCTGTGCAGCATTGTGCAGAATTAAATTTAGAGCGGCTAGTTTGCACAGGAAATAGCACTATCATATACTAGAACTATAAAATGTTCTTAACCCCAGAAAGTAGTTTGCATGCTGAATAGCACTACTATCCTTGCCTTTAACACCAGAAATTACCATAGGAGACATCTGTTCAAACCTAAACCTTAATCCTAAACAGCCCACCTCATTACAAGGATGGACAACATGGATATGCAATTTCCAAATGACTCTCTGGCCAGCTTGGTAGATTTGGGAATCCTAAGGCAATGTAACAATTGTCTTGTGTACTCAGACAACCAGTGAAATAACACAGTATGCAAGACATGTAAATACACAACTTCCTTGGAGGCAAAAGTCTTGCAATCAGAAGAGGTTGTCAGGAATAACCACACTACATTTCTCACACACACTGCTCACCACACACACAGATTGTCTTATGCTGTGGCTCTTAAAAGAAACCTTCCAAAATTTTAAAAACCTTCAAAGCCACCTAAAGGCAACTCTGCTCCTCAGCAGTCACTAAAACACACACCAAAAGCAACACCAAACATCTCGCCTAAACCTACAGCCAATGGTCCCCTAAGATCAAAGCCCATATGGCAAGCATATACTTTACCTAATAGTCTTGACATTGGGGACTCCATTTTGTGATACATAGATGCCCCACTCACCAGATTAGTCAAAGAGAAGATAAAAGTTAGTTGCCTCTCTAGAGCCAAAATCCACAACATCATGCATGCACTCAAGTCATTACACCTCAGGAACCAGTATGATTCTATCATAGTCCATGTGGGTGTTAATGGCCTGAGATATACATCACTGAACTACATGAAAAGAATCACAATGGATCTCTTGCAATGTCACAGATAGGTATGAGCCTTGCTTTGACCAGAATTCTACCTTCATCTAGCATGATACCACAGTATAAACATAAAATGATTGATTTTAATAATTGGTTTAGTTTCTGGTGTCACTTGAGGGGGGATTTAATATCTGTCAGCATGGGAGGACATAGTCAACAAACCACATTGCTTTGCCAAGGATGGACTGCACCTGCCCTCCCCCAGGCTTTTGGATATTAGCTAAAAGCCCCCCCCCCCGAGTCTTTTTTACGCAATGCCAAAAAGACAAATCTACCAGCATGCTAAAACAGTCTACAACAATGTCAGGAGCCTAAACAAAAAATTCCACACCCTTCAAGACCTCCTCACTCTGGAGAAGGTAGACGTGTGTCATGGTCAAGACTTGGTTTAAAGCCACATAAAGTACTCTAGCAGTGCAAGGCTACCTAACCTTCCACACATTTGGACCAACAACAACCCAAACTGTGGCCAAAGGTGAAGGTGTCTCAATCTACTTTAGCAATAAACATACTTCCAGGTTAGTTAAAAAACATGATACCATTGAGGTCATTCACATGCATGTCCCCATAGATAATGTTCTCACTATATCATGGCTAGCTGTAGGTCACCATCTATGCCTCCACAGAGTCACACAACCTTTATCTAATCATATAAAGGCATGCAGGTAGGTGTGTGCGTGAATGGGTGTGCCTTCTTTGAAGGTTGGGCATTAGGCTAGCAACTTGGCACCATATAAATCCACTGCCAATCATTAGAGGACCAGAGTTCCTCTGTGGCAACCCCTAACCGGGTAAAGCCAAAAGACTAGAGGCACTCACTGTCCAACCAAACACCCTATTCATGGGTGACTTTAACCACCCCTCTATAGACTGGGGAACTTACACTGCCTCATATTCACAGTCATATGCTTCCTAGACTTTATTAACACAAACACCCTGGAACAGATAGTGCATTCTCCAGCTACTAGAACTGGGGCTGGTACACATCAGCATGAGACAGTGTTGCAATTCTCCCCACCATGTTACATTCTCACTAGCAAGGTCAGATCACAAAGCTGTTTCCTTTGAAGTAAAAATCAACATGGAAAAGCCAGCTAAACCAGTAACAGTTAGCAACTATTCTAAGGCAAACTACATCCTATTAAGTGACAGTTTGTCAAAATTCAAGTCTCCCCCTAACCCTGCTAGATATCTATGTGAAATTATTCCCAATTAGTTGCGATACAAACATGTGAATGGCTGCATAGAGGCTGCCATACCCACCGGAAGAAATCCCAAAATAAACACTAAAAACAAACCCACTGGTGGAGTCCTCACCTAAAAAGGGTATATAATAAAAGAAGAAAACTCATGGCCAAAATCAGGAAGAACAACCCCCTTAAAGACACATGCTCTCTTATACAAACAAGAAACTAAGAAATCTAGTTAAGTACAGACAGGATAATTATGAAGTCAGGATAGCCTTGCAGGCTAAGGAAAATCACAAATGTAACACACAGCAGTGCACTGTACTGGTAGTGAATGGTATCACCTTTACTAATCAGGGTGATATAGCAAATTTACTGGCTGATAAATTCAGCTCATACTTCACCTCCACTCCTCCCAGCTCCACCAGGTGAAATCCCTTCCAGCATAATATACCCAGCTATTAGGAGGGACCAGGTGCTGGCAGCAATCACTAAAGCCAAGAACATTGCCTCCATGGGTCCCAACAACAACCGCTGTTGCCTTCTGAACAGTCTAAAACATGACCTATCAGGACCACTTGAGGCACTCTTCACCTACAGCAATGAAACTAGCTGCATTCCAAGTGAATGGAGAAATGCAGCAGTCATTCCACTCCACAAGGGTGGAACATGAACTAGCTTAGGAAACTACAGTCTAACAAGTCTAAAATGCAAAGTCATGGAATAAATTATCATGGAAATGATAAGCAAGGGCACTGGAAATCTAAGGACACTGGACCCATTCTAATTTGGTTTTGTTAAGGGAAGGTCATGCTTACTAAATCTGGTAGGTTTCTTTAAGAAGGTCACCAAGGCACTGGACAAGAATAAACAGTGCATAATATGTATCTTGACATAGCCAAGACACTTGATGCAATATTCTACTCATTGTATGTAAGTAAAAATACATACATAACTAGCTGGATTGCCAGCTGGCTTAGAGAAAGGACCAAAGACATTAGTATTGGTAAGTCCACCTCCACCAAGAAATTGGTCACCAGTGGGGTACCCCCTCTGCTGGGCTTGCTCCTGTTTGGCATCTACATTTCAGAAGTCAAGGCTTATATTCAACACCTCTGGCTCATCAAATTCACAGATAATTGTAAACTGAGAGCTATTATAGATTTTTTCGAAGACACCGACATCT
Organism: Protopterus annectens; assembly: GCF_019279795.1. NCBI lineage: Eukaryota > Metazoa > Chordata > Ceratodontiformes > Protopteridae > Protopterus > Protopterus annectens. Next base: position 370,089,980 of record NC_056741.1, on the reverse strand, counting down.
TGAAAGAGTGATTTAACACAGAAAAACGACTGGTGCCAAAGCCATGGCCTAAAACTCAATGCCAAAAAATGTGTTATAATGTCCTTTGAGAAACTGTCAACCCAAATTAATTATGTCATTGATAAAGCACACATAAGAGTTGACCCAGTAGTAAGGAATCTGGGAAACAGCAATCTGGTCTTTGATCAACATGTAACCAAGATAGTAAAAAAAAATCAGTTTATCAGTTTATATCATCTACCTTATAGGTAAGGGTATGGCATTGTAGCCCTAGGAAGTTATAGTACCATTCGACTTGACCATTATCAGACTTATCATTAAGTACAATGCCCTCTTTGGCATGCATCTAACCAGACACTTGCAACAGTTGGAATGCCTACAAAGGTTTCTCACCAGGAAAATTCAGGGAATAAATACCCTGTACTATACTGATCACCCAAAGGCTCTGTCTCTGCATTCAGTCTCCTACAAATTAGGTGAGTGAGAATATTTGTCTAGCTTACATAGGTTCCTCAGACTTAGCCCTTATAGATCTGTTGCATATGCACAAAACAAACAGCACCAGATACACTACATCCATGGATTGGAAATTTGCTTGGGACATAAACAGAATGTGCTTGAAAAACAGATATGTGTCTCAAAGGATCCCTGCACTATGGAATAAGCTACCCATCCATACAAAACTGAGTTCATCTCTGACCCAGTTCAAATAACACCTTAACAACTGAATAGGAAATTGTAAATTTAGCCCTGGTCGGGTCCCCATGTACCTTACAGACAGAGGCTGTCAATAAGAAAAATATTATCGTAAATAACATTCCTTTTATAAATCCTTAGTTACCTCCCTGCTAACAGTATTTATAATATGTTTAATAATATTTCTTATTTTGGGGGGTATAGACTACCATCTTAGGGAGAATAGAACAAAGTTCCCTTACATTATTTTCTTTAAAACATAACTGCAAGTTTCAGAAATTATTTTTGTTTGAATGGCAATGTATTTTTCAGAATGACAAGATTTACAAGAGCTCAGGTGTTTCATATCTGATAGAGAACAACAACCATATAGTGGACTTTATTATATTTCCAGGGATAACTGCATGTGCCAATTGGCCAGGGAAAAGTGCACATTTGCTATAAACCTTAGAAACACTACTACTATCCAGATCTTGTTTATTTTTGCACAGCTCAATTACATGTTGCAGAGACTTTCCATTTAACCCTTTAGTTTTATTTTTCAGAGTAAGATGCCAACTACAGATAATGCTAGGCATTTGATCACCCATGGTCTTGCACTTCTGCAACCTCTAACCATGTCACATACTTTATATAGAAAATCATTCTGATTTATCTCCATCCATTCCTGAATTCATCCCTCTTTGAAACTCTTAAAATCCATCCATCTTTTTCTGTGCCCATCTCTCTGCTGATCTTGCTCAGTGCATTACTCCCATCACTTTTTCAGCAACTTACATCTATTATTTCTTTTGGTCTATATTAGCTATGGAATCATATATCCCTCTAACATTTCTTTGTCGTTAGGTACTGCAGTAAGCCACACTAGTTCAACTATTTACTTTTGCATACCCTAAAGTCATATTGGACACACATTATAACTTTCCAGGATTTTTTGCCCTCTGAATTTTCAGTAAGTAGGAATGCTTAATGTTTTGCAGCTGACATCTCCAATCTCCACCATATGAGATTTCCAGATTCTTTCCTACCCCAAATACCTCCAGGAGGATTCTACCTCTGGCCAAGATAACTTCACACCTCTTATCCTTTTGGGTAAGGCCTTTGTCTTACAAGTTATTTCCTTCATATATTTGGTCGATCTCTCCTCCTCCTCCTCTCTCATCTTTCATTTTACCCTGGGAAAATCTCCTGATCCCTTTTTAAGTTGTCAAATTAACTACAGTGATATGTTTAGTAAAGTCAGATAACCTCTAGCCACTACTTCACTTCTGCTAGACATGTTATCCTTGTCAGTTTTTTTACCATGTCCCTTTTATGTAAGTCTTGCTTAACATATATGGAAATTCATTTTCTTCTTACCTGAATCAGAATTTGCCTCATTGAGAATAGAACATGAAGCAGAACCGGCATTTTAATTATACCTACTCTAGCTGTCAAACTACTCACCTGAGGTATTATGCAACATGAAGCCTAGCTTAACTGCTAGACCTTCCCAATTTCTCTATACAATTTCTTCCCAAAATGGCTACACTTTTCAAGACCAGATATTTTGTTCTCCCATCACCACTGACCAATCCAGTCTAACATTACTCTATGGACATATGGGGCAACTACAGATTTTATGAGGGTTGTATTCAGCCTAGATTATTGCCCATAAAGGATAAACACCTACAATAAGTTGGAATATGTTTTTTCCACATTGTAATGAAGTCTCAGACAGTCATTGACAAACAGGGTTAATCTCTCAAGTGGCTTACCTCCCTTACAGGCATCGTGTACCTTCAATCACTTATGAATATGTTGCAGCAAAAACTCAATTGCAAATAAAAAAAAACAAAGGGAACTAAGGGGCGTCAATAATGTGCATGTGCCTATTCCAATATTAAATAACTTGGATATTCATTTACTAAAAATACAGACAATCTTACAATGTCATAATCTGATTTATAAATTGTATACTTCTCAACTTTCCAAACGCATTTTAAGAAAACCTAACTCATAGTATTAAACCTGTGTTTTTTAATATCAAAAATTACAACCCCACGTTTTTTTCAACCCTTGCTTTTCTGTGGTACCCATGAAATCTAGCAAGAGTTTCCAGTCAACTTCAAAGCATTCACCTTGGATGAATCCTATATGCACTTCCCCTCTCAATTTATTTTTTTATTGACTTTGCAGCAAGCATTCATACATAAAAATGTATATATAGATTTAGCAGAAAAATAATAATTTGTTGGAGGATCTTTATCCTCAACTTTCTTTTGGGAAGCACTACCATTCTCTAAAGATTGTGTATGAAAAAAAAAAAATATATATATATATATGTATATATATACTGTTCATTTGTCTGTGAACTTTCATATGAGGCTAAGCAGTCCTGCCTGTCATACTTAGTTATGGATCTAGCTACAGAGATATGAAAAGTATAACAATATACATAAGGAGTATATGAACCACAAGTAATATTTCTTTATCAGACAGAAGTCAAATATCAGTGTGTTTATATTACTTATCACATGAGCTTTATGATGAAATCTTTCACTAGCTTACATGAAGCATGGTTTTGGAATTATTAATGCAAATATGAATAGTTTATATTAGATGCCTAAAGGCAGAGACAGATCATAGACCCTAGTAGCATGGTGAGTGCCTTCATACATAGGGGCCATCTCCCAGCACTATATCAAATTTCTTTTTGTTCAATGTCCATCAAGTTTTCTTAGCAAAATACAAAAGCTGATTGCCAGGCCTTTCTTCTGCACAGTGTAGATTCAATGTCATCACCATTGTCACATTGAGCATGATCATTAGGCCTCTAACACTGCCCGTCCGCTGCTGCCCAGAAGGATGGAAACCTCTTAGTCTGGCACATCCATTGGAACTTGTCTGCCTTGGGAGACCCTTCTGGTAGTCAGACTACTGACAGCATAACTTCCAGTTTCATTGCTGCATGCTCACCCTGACAGCACAACAAGCTTGATTTCCTCATCTGGCTCATACATATTTAGATTTAATTTAAATCTCTTATTTCAGAGGTTTAATTTATTACTCATTTCAAATTTTACAGCAAAAGCATTGGCACCCATTTGATAAACAAATCAAAAGAAAAAAACCCTCACACTGAAAACAGACTCAGCATGACCAATCATAAACCTCTTTTCCAATTTATTGAGAGTTTGTTTGTTTTTGTTTGTTTGTGTTTTTCAGCTTTTCCCAGTTAGGGCTCGCCACAGCGGAACTCTGGTCCGCTAATGATTGGTAGTGGATTTTTACGTACCCAGTATCCAAGTACAAGACATATGCTAGGATTCATAGTCAAACAGCATATAGGGAAGCACTAATGAAGCACTAATTAATACCTGTGTGAAGGGTACAGGGATTTAAGACAATGTGCAATGCATTTACTAACAGTCTGGGATTAACATTTCATAGATTACTCATCTGCACTAAATGCTATACAAACTGTTGCAGATCAGTGCAGTGCATTTCACACTCACATGCCTGCAAAAGAAAAAAAAACCATAATAATTATTATAGTGAAAATGTTAACATTAAACTCACAGACCTCATGTTATCCAGTTATTTCACAATCATATAATAAATATACTGTCAACAGTCAGCAAAATCCATGTGTAGGAATGTGCACCTTTGACATCTGCTTGAAATCAAGTGAATGAATAAATAATGTCACATAAACGTATCTAAGTTCTCTGCTGTCAGAACAATACAGTGCAATCCATCACAACTCCCTCTGCCTCTCAGCTTTTTTGCTCAAGAATCAGAGAGAAATTCCAAAATCAGGAAGAGTATTTCTGTTATATACTAAGTATGTTGCTAGAGTAACAATTTTACCTAAAACACACAAAGTCTAAAACTTACATTCCTGTCAATATTTAATGACTACAATCCACAACAATTTGCCAGAAAGCCAGAAACATTGCAAAGAACAGACCAAAATATCACTCAATGTCTTTGTTCAAGAATTCTTAACAAAGGCAAAAATAACAAGGGGTCAAAGGCTCAAAAAAGGGACAGATTTTAAATATTTTTTGTAACAATTTGTTAACAAAGTAAATCTACCAGACAAAGGTCCCCTTTATCAGTGGTGACCCAGGAGCACTGCATGGTTAAGTAACTTGCTCAAAATCACACAGTAGGAAATGGAAGTAGAAGGTGCTAAACCCTCATTTCCTTAATAGCGCGGAGCTTTAGCTTCGAGAAATTTCTAATTCACTTAAAAGTTAACAGAACAGCAGTTTTTGTTTTATGTGCATTTTCTGAATGAGAGCTATGAAATTCTAATGACTGACTACATGACATTATTGACTTATTGTGATCCTAAGCAATTTACCTGAAAATAAAGCATTTTCCAAGGCTATACACAAAAAATGTGTACAAAAATCAGGGATATTCTGCAAAACTCAGGCACTGATGAAAAGGTGAATGACCCCCCCCCCCCCGCACATACACATCCATTCTCACATGCCTAAATAAACAAACTAAAAATGATCTGAAATGCATTTGGTAAATAATCACCAAGAGTCTGCTGTTTATGTTTTGTATCACTATTACAGAAATCCATAGTTGCTTAATTTTCTCCTTTTCCTGTAAATACATTTTGATGTAATTTCCCAAGTCCTAATTAAAAATAATTGGATCTTATCTACAGTTTATTTACCTGGTTATACAAAAGAAAAAAAAAACAACATATGAAAGCGCTAAGATAACAGAAAGTGCAAGTGACAATCGAAGGAGCAAACAGATATAGTTATATTGAACTCAAACTTCAAATTGTTTCTCCCTCCTTCCTATTGTTTAAAACTGTATGCATCTATCTAAATGTTACACCCTGTGAATCTTACAAAAATGCACTTAATTTTTATTTTCTGCCAGCTACATCCATATTTTAATACACACACTCACACACACACACACACACACACACACACACACACACACACACACACACACACACACACACACATAGGTTCATAGGTTCATAGGTAGGTACTGGGCTATCTGCCCGAAGGCATATATTAGCCCAGCCACATTGTGCGGTATTCACCACCTCTTTGGTTAGTTCCCTAGGCCCTTGATCTAGCAGCTAGTACCCTTGGCCCCTATCTAGTAGAGCTGTTGGTATGATCCCTGGTGTGAACTTTCTGTTACCCATCCACTCGTCAAGGTTCCTCTTGAAGAGTGATAGTGAGGGGCTCTGTCTTATGTAGATTGGGACCTTGTTCCATAGCAAGGGATGTCTTTGCGAAGGGAATCTATCCCTCCAACATGTTCTATTCATTGTTGTGCTGAGGTTTATATCCCTAGAGTGTGTAGCTCGAGTGGATTTGGTTTTGCTAAGATGGAGCATGTTCAACAGTTCTGGGTTGGACATGGCTCTGTATGTTAGACAGAGATCGCCTCTGAGAAGGCGGTATGCAACAGAGAAAAGTCTTAGTTTTTTCAATTGTGCTACATAGGGCAACTGTTTGAGGCCAGTAATCCTCTTAGTGAGGTACCTCTGTGGTCTCTCTAGCTGCTGGAGATGCCTAACCAGGTACATTCCAATTGGTGCATTGTACTCAATAATGGGACTGATGAGGGAAGAGTAGAGGGGCACCACTACATCCTTAGATCTTGATGCGAACCCTTTCGTGATCAGATGGGTCACATAGAAGGATTTTCTAACCACCTTGGCAACATGGTTATCAAAGGAAAGCTGACTATCTACTTGGGTCCCTAGATCCCTTATTACTACTTCAGATTTCAGGGGGTTACCTCCTATGTGGTAGTTTGCGGGTACTCAGTTTTTTCCAAAGGGGATTTCTATGCATTTTTTAGCATTTAGCTTGAGACCATGGCTTTGACACCATGCATCAGTCTCATTAAGGCCCTTCTAGAGGATATCCTTGTCAGCCGGAAGCTCTATTATAGCACCCAGTTTGCAGTCGTCCGCAAACTTGGTCAGCCACAGCCCTTCAGTGCTTGCCTGTACTTCTGAGAAGTATATGCCAAACAGGAGGGGCCCCAGGACAGAGCCCCGAGGCACACCGCTCATTACTGGTCTGGATTCGGACATAGATCCCGCTACTCTTACTTTGTGGGATCTGTATGAGAGCCAGTTTGCGATCCATCTTGTGACGTAAGGGTTTATGCCCAGGTTGTTGAGTTTATCAATAATACCCAAATGGGGAATGGTGTCAAATGCTTTAGCAAGGTCAAGGTAAGCTGTGTGTACCTCCTTTCCCTTATCTATACCATGAGTAACTGTCTCAAAGAAGTCCACCAGGTTCAGGAGGCATGATCTGCCCTTGATGAAGCCAAACTGTGTGGGGTCAAGTGTTTGGAGGTTCCCAATCTCTCCATTTATGAGTTCCATAATGATTCGCTCCATTGCCTTACAGATCAGACTGGTCAGGCTTATTGGTTGGTAGTTCCAGGGGTCAGATGTGGGCCCATCCTTGTGCAGCGGAACCACCATTGCTGTGCGCCACTCGATGGGCACATATCCTGTCGAGAGGCTGATACTGAACAGGGTATTCAGATGCAGGGTTAATTCATTTTGGAGCTCACATATGACACAGCCCAGGACACCATCTGGTCCCATGGAGGCAGTGCTTTTAGCTTTAGATAGAACCTTATTAACCGGCATATCAGTAATAATTGGAGTTACACAATCCCCTGGAATAGTAATAGGCCCTGTAGGTGGTGGTGAGGGGTTTGCACTGAACCTGTCAGTCAAGATGTTGGCAATGTCAGTGGGGTCAGTGTATTTTGTTCCATTTTGTACTAGCTCAGAACAGACCTGAGTGTTGCCATTTAGGTTTTTGATGTAACCATAGAAGGCCTTATGGTTATCCTTGGCATCCTTGGCAACTTTCTTTTTGAAATTGGCTTTAGTTGACTTGATGAGGGCCCTCAATTTCTTACCAAAGCTGATCAGGGAAGATTTTTCTACTTGAGATTTGGCCTTTTTTTGTATAAGTATCCTTCTTTTATTGTATAGTTTGCTTATGGCCGGGGTCCACCAGACTGGTTTCTTCTTGCTTGAGGAAGGAGTCTTGGTTTTATTTGGGATAGCACGGTCCATGCAATCCTAAAGATGTATATAAAGTGCCTTGGTGTAGGATTCTGCATCCTGGATATCATTATCCTTCTGCAAGGGAATAGTGAAGCTTTCCACTTCTGATGCAAGTAGTTTGAAGTTAGCTTTGGAAAGATTTTTTACGATGGTTTCTTTGACTGGGGGAGGTGGAGGGGTGAGGATGTCTAGGGTTATCAGTTTGTGGTCTGATCTGACCAGAGAGGGAGTGATAACGGGTGTGGTACAATGGGCGCCCATATTTGTGATGACTAAATCCAATATGTTGTCCCCTCTAGTGGGAGAACATACCAGTTGTTCAACGGCATTTGAATTTATAAATTCTATGAACCACTGGGCATAGGAGTTAGGACTTTGGTAGTTCACCCAGTCTATACCAGGGTAGTTGAAATCACCCAAAATTATGGTGTTGGGTAGGACCTTTATATTTTCCAATGCCTCAAGGAATGCTGAGTGAGCATCTTGGCACATGGTGGGCAATCTATAACAGGCTACGACTTAAAATATGGTTTTGCCTCCTGATAGTTGCGCATGGATGATCTCTGGGGCAGCATGCTGTGCCAATAACCTGGAGATGTGGGTATCCTTGATGAATATGGATACACCTCCGCCCTTTGTACTGCGATCCGGTAACTGAGACTGGAAGGTATTATATGAATTGTAACCTGTTAGTGCTGGGGTGCTCTCTGGAGCCTTGAACCAGGTTTCCGTCACTGCACAAACATCGATTTTCTCCATACTGAGGAGTGCCTCGAGTGCATGCATTTTGAGGTTGAGACTTCTGGCGTTGAGTAGCATTATCCTTAGTTTTTGGTTACCTGTGCTGGTTATGGTGGTTGGTTTGTCCTTTGAGCCTTGCCTAAAAAAGGCACTATGGGGATGGCAAGAGCCTTGGCCATTATTCGAAAGCCTAGGAGTGACAGGTGCAAACCATCTCTGGCAAAACAGCAAGGCTTGTCTATCATGTCATCCCAGGCAGACAGACACTGGATCCCCTTAGAATGACACCAGAAGCTTAGCCAATTGTTGAAATTGATAATTTTGTCTTTGTAGTGTGGTATCATTCTAGGTGAAGGTAGTATGCTACTCCAGGTCAGGGTCATACCAGCTTGGGCTACATGATCAGAGAGCTACTCGATGTCTCTTTTCATGTAGTCCAAGGAGGTACATCTTAGATCATTCACACCAACATGTACAATGACAGCGTCATACTTGTACTTGTTCTGGAGTGACCTAAGTGCCTGTGTTATGTGGCTGATCCTGAGAATGAGAAAATTTAGCAACTACGGAACCGGATATTACTTTTGATGGTTTTACATGTTCTGGGTTCTCAGTCTGAATATGCTTGTGAAAGATGCTATGCATCCCTGTTCTAGCCTAGTAATAATTGCTAACCATAACCCAAACCCTGCACCTAACCCTAACATGCATCTTAACTTTAAAAAGGCCCTTCCCATAACACTGACATTTCACAAGACAGCTCAGACATTCATTATGTATAGACACACACACACGCACTCACACACACACACACACACACACACACACACACACACACACACACACACACACACACACACACACACACACACACACACACTCAAATACTAAATCTACCGCCTAACCTAAAGCTGACCCCAACACTGATTTAGCTGTCTAGACACACACACACACACACACACACACACACACACATATATATATATATATATATATATATATATATATAAACATACATATGTGTGTGTGTGTGTATGTGTGTGTGTGTGTGTGTGTGTGTGTGTGTGTGTGTGTGTGTGTGTGGGCTTCCTAAAATATAAGCAAGTCGACAAATCATACAAATGCGGTTGAATATCCTACACATAGATAATAAAATATATAATTTCAAGAAGATTACTAGAAAAGACAAAAAACATACAGAACAGCAAAGTAGTGCCCAGAGAGTATGTACTTGCATATGTTAGGGAATACGTTTGCAGTTGTTGCCAGTAAGCTTGCTTGTTAGCATAGTGGCTATGGGCATGGATTATAGAAGCAAGTATCTGGGGCTCAGATCCCATAAAAGTGGTTATGGGTATGGATTATGGAAGCAAGTGTCTGGGGTTCAGATCCCATAAATCTGTATACTTTTTTTTTGCACCATCATGTGGACATGTGAAACCATTCAATATTATGATCGCAGCCAAGGACTCAGGACTATGTGCTTGTGACATGTTTTATGCTGCTGCAGTGGAATTTTGAAGGGAACTTTTTGATTTTGACATGGACTTTGTGCCAGTGAAAGAATTTTGTGCTGTGGTTACAGCAGTTCTTTCTTTATTGTTTACTTACTGTGGTATTATTTATTGCTGAATTGACAAGAGGCATGAGCTTTTGGTGAGGTGACAAGAGGGAAGGTGCTTCAGGGTGCTTCGTTAATGCCCTTTTGTTAATGTAGCATGCCATCATTCATTGTACATTCCACCACAACTGCATGACTATTAGCCATTCGACTTTTTATGAATTGATCGGAATGTAGGTTACCATTGTAGCACAATGTGGTGACTTTTGTCAAATGGAAGAATACACATAATAATGCTTATAGCAATGTTATAAAGAGTCTGTTGTAAACAGAGTTATGTTTCTTTAAAGGAAGTTAGTGTGTCTGTCAAGTTATACCTGCTTTTTTATAATAACAGAAGGATGCTTGGCTGTATTAGTAAGGTAGACTAGTTTAATGAGCTATTGATTGTAATATAAAAAGAGAGTTGGTATTAAACCAGATAGAGTGAATTTGCCCTTTGTGAAAAGGGACTGGGTGTCCAGGAACACAATTTAGGTAGACAGAATGAAAACCACACTAAAGATGGCCACAAAAGCTTGAAATTGGTTCTGTCAGTGAAACCCAGACAGACAGATGACCGATTCTCAGCAGTGCAAGACTGCGTTAAAGGAAAAAGGAAAATACTGTGCATTTAATTGAACTGCAAAACGTTGTGAGGAAGAACCTCCCTTATTTAAATTTGTATACAAAAAAATGCATTATTTTTCTAAAGACTAGTGGTCTCAGTTACTCTGAGCTTATATACATACATTATATATATATATATATATATATATATATATATATATATATATATATATAGATAGATAGTAAGACAGAGAGGGATCAACTCTGTTTTATCGACACAACTGTCTTGTGAGTGCTTTCAGGCAGTATCCTGTACAATGTGATATACAGGAAACTTGTAGTTGTGTCATTCAAGAAAAATGTATATTCACCATATGAAGAATTGCTACTTTTCTGTTTTACAGATAACTCATCACATAATACTCTCAAGTGATTTTCCAGGAGTGTGTGGTTTGTTATATACTGTCAGGAAGCATGAAGTCTTCTTCACCACTCAACAAAAAATATGCATGGTCCAGCCCCATGCACTTAAGGATAAAGTCCTAACTGCACTTCAGATGACCTGTGTTTGATAATCAGCACTGAAAATGAAGGGTCCTGACTGGGGGAACGGAAGCAAGTGAACATCTGATGTTAGCTTGCCTATCCTTGGGGAAGAGAGGCAGACAAGACTTGCTGAAACTACAGCTATAGGAACCAGGCAGGTTCTGTGTTGCAGGTGGTATACTTGGTGGATAGGTTGCACATGCACTTTTCAAAGGCAGCAATTGTGAAGCCTGCAATGCTGCTGGGAGGTGGAAGGAGGTTAGAGTACATTCTCTAGCACCAATATGATGTGGCTGCATTGTCCTGGATATCCTCACCAGCCCCGGTCATGTGTTGGCTGGAGCCCTGAGGGGACCTGGTGAATAAGAAGAGGAGTTGGTAACAACTGATGATCAGTGGCAGTCGGCCTTAGGCATAGGCCAACTAGGCAGCTGCCTAGGGTGCCGGTCTAGCAGGGGCACTTTCCCAGTATTTATTTGGTGTAGGTAGACCAGTATGAGGGCACTGGGTGTTGTGGTGGGGGCACTGTGGAGCCCTTTTGCCCAGGGCACCAGTTGACCTAAGGCCACTCCAGCAGGCAGGGAGAGCAAAAAATATATATGCATTTACACACATACACACACACACACACACACACACACACACACACACACACACACACACACACATACACACACACACATACACACACACACACCCACACAATTTCTCCTTTGGAAGAATGGTAATATTCCTATTTTGCACATAAACTGAACTAGGAGTGAATTCATTCAGTATCATTCAGTCCTGTTATATGACAGATAATCAGTAATCTTCTGATCTAGTTTTTCCAAGAAAACTAGAAAATATGTTTTGCTCTACCAATAAAAAAAAAATTAGGTTTAATGCTAGGCACACTATTTGCTTCCCTTATCATATAGGCAACATTCCAGTGTTACATGGTATAATTAAGATATCTCCTCTGATGTAAGTATTAAGAGTATTGATTTGTTTGTTTGTTTGCATGTCTGCCTCTTTGCTTTCGTATTTACCTTATCAATGAATGATAGTTAAGGTTATGATAAAACATTTTATATATATATATACATATATATATATATATATATATATATATATATATATATATCTATATATATATATATATATATATATATATATATATATATATATATATATATATGGTGGGGGGCAAAAAGATAGGATAGGCAAGATAGAGGAATGCATGTGTTAAATGGGTACCAGTAAGGTTTGGTGGCTGGGGCATACATGCTTCAAATTCTCAGCCCGATTGCCTGCAAAGCGATGTACTTGTTGGTAATATACTCATCACTACAAAATGAGGCTAAACACTACATAACGTGGAGTTAATCCAATCAGGACAAGGTAAAAATTGCCACTATTTTGCCGGGAAGCCTGTAAAACCAAATGTAGCAAATGTATAAGTAGTTAACATGCATGCAGATGGAAGTAGGATTAGTAGAGCAGAACTTATATGGCTGCTTTCACTATATCAGCAGTTAAAATTAGAGTACTTTTATGTAGGAGAGCTAGGACAGGATACAAACTACTGGTTCACTAACGTTCACTCATTTGGCAAAGTGTCCGAGGAAGACAGGAATGTAGTTTATCCCAGTCTGACAGGTTCTTTTCTAATTTATTTGAAATGGACTATGACAGAGTGTTAATGGGGGATATAAATGAAAATGAAAGGGTACTTTTATGTTCACTGAACGTGTCATGGCGTGAGTCCCACTTTACAAGCAGATGACAGTTGTAGAAAGGAACACATGGGCAAAATGCTGCTTGTTTGAAATTACAACATATGCTACATTTCTTTGAGTAATAGAAAAGATGACAACCTACATTACAGTAACATGCATTATCCAAGAAAGCTGCTTGTTAACATTATCATTTAATTTGCTCTTTGTCTACCTCTCAAGAATCAAAGAGTTACACCCCCGCTTATTCTGCAAGGAATGTCAAACATTTTTCAAAGCATTACTTTTTCAGTAGTAATACTTTCAGCAGTAGGGAAATAAAACAGTGTATTGAAATATATAGATTCACTTATAGTATAAATGCTAAGGACAAGGATAAAGAGCCTTGTAAGAAATATTTCTGGGCAACATCACTTTGACTGCTTATCCCCACTAAATATGTGTTAATGCATTTTTTTCTCTTTTCCTGCCCTTTGATAAACTCCAGATTGTCAGATGTAAAGTCATACTTTTCTAGGGTGGCTTAATACATCTTTTAAGTAGACTATGTGGGAGAAGAACTGATCAGTAAATGGGCATTAAATGCTACTACTATATGTGTTTTCTTGACATATATCCCATGATTTGACATAAGTGCTATGTACAAAACATCCAGTGTTCATTTTATTTATGTGCCTTCTTGCTTCCTCAGACTTGCCTAATGTGCTCTGTACTCAGACTGAGAAGTGTTATTAGGCGTAACCTATTTCTTCTGAAATGGATAATTACACAATGCAGACTAACCCCCCCCCCCCCCCCTCGACTGAGCTGGAAAAACTGACTGCTCTAGCTGCTCATTTCTACCTCACACCCAGTTGACACCTCCAGTGACTGAGATTAACTATTTTTAAGCAGTTCATCAGAACTAGAACTAGGAATTTATTCCTCTATACCACAGTCCTGGTAAAATACCTGAGAAATAGTCCAATTAATATTTTGCCATTATCAGAAAAAGATTTAAGTAACACACTCACAATTAATTACTATAAGAGCACATTACTGTACAAACGATTATAAATTTCAGTAGCCTAATATATAGCAAAATTCTAAACTGTAGATACCAGCTTACTGCCATAAGACATCTGAATTTTGGTTACATATGTCACAGTGCAAGGCCAAGAACAGACTTCCTGATTATATGAGTAAAACTAATGTCATGTGATCATTCCCACCAAGGGCAGATTATTTATAAAATAATGAGAACAAGCAATACACATGCAGAGTTTCATCTAACTTATTTTACTAACAAATAAGAATCAATATTTGCTGTACTAATCTCAAGTAAACATTCCCTGCAGCTCACGTAACACATTTTTGCAATGCAATACTGCTTCACCTTCACAGGTATCTTAGTTCATAGTGATTTTCAAATTAAATGCGCTGTTTCTGTGAGAAAGTAAAGTTTCTCTTGGACAATGGCTCGGTGATCTTTAATGACCATGTTGCTGATTTTCAAGTCATTGGAGGTTATCATCATTCATATTCAGGTCATTGCATGCAGTCCTGTATCACCCAGTAGGGATTCCATCAGTTTTATTTTTAATAGCGTCCTGTCTTCTTCTAAATAAGTGACTATGACCTTGGTGTAATGGTAATTATGCTAATCCAGTTTACCTCTCTGAGAAGCAATGTCTGTCAAGAGAAAGCAATTCCTGCATAACCTTATCAACATCTGGGTGGGATTTAATGTCTCACTGGCAGAGGTAGAAATACCCATCCATTTCTCTGTTTATATTAATAGGATTGGTTATTCTGAACCAGTGATGCCTGAGTAAGATGTTTCTTTCTTCCCCCATCAGCTTAATCTGCTCTTCACCTGTATTACCTACCTAAGAAGTACAATGATGTAGTATTCTGGATTCCTACCTTCCATCTCCTTTCATTCAAGCTGCATCACTGCAATTAACATCTACTAAGTAAAAAAATAATAATTTTACCCTATGCCAGGAATAGCTTGACTCTCTTTAACTCTTTCTCAGACATGCAGATGTTTTTGCCATTGTTGTACATGTTTCCAAATCTGGACTTGCCAGTAAATCATCATTATACAGAACAGTATCCCTTTTTTCACCTGGAGACATCCAAAATGTGATGCATAAATCCTAAACTTGCAAACTGGTTTATGTAGGTTACTTGACAACCATCATGATGGACCACTTTCCACAAATACTTAGTTCTCCTTAACCAAAATCTCTCATGCATTCATGATTAATTCACTCAGAAGGAGTTCAGCAGAAGGTTTAGCAAAACTGTACAGATGGTATAGTTAAGTAAAATTAAAACATGGTGCAAAATGGATAGTGACATCACTACTCAGAAAACACTGTAACTGTTTTTTAATGCCCCTATATCTGCTTCACGGTAATCCGGGTCTTTAGCTGGATCCTGTCCTACCGTAACCCATCATGTGAAGGTGATAAATAGAAGCAAAGAACTCTCCTAGAGAGGTGGTATATTTTTCCAGCCACCTTAAATAGGTGTCAGTAATCTCTACCTTTAAATGTGCTCCCCACATCATAGTTACTAATACAGACACACTTACACTTTCATGGTACAATCCTGCTTTAAAACACACTTATAGATTCATGTCTAAGTACTGTAGAAGATATGAAGACTGATGCCATTATGCAAGTGTCCTAGTAGCCCATTAATTTAAGGAGCATCCAGCCTACATGAACCTTTGAATTTAAACTTCTAAAACTTGATTGCTGTACATACCTTGCAGAGGCATGCATGTATCAACTGCTATTCAATCCCTACTCTTCTCAATTTCCAGACGGCCTTCACTCATGAACACACAGGACATCTCATATTCTGCACATAAAACATGTAGTATTTCAGGCCTCAAGGCTCAGGAACTCATAATAGTCATGATTAAAAACATATCAACCCCATTCAGGTTTAGTAATGCTCTCTGACATCATTTATCTGTGCTAGCAGTCTACAGACACTACTCTATTATCGAGGCTTTAACTTTTTTGATACACAGTTACTTTACATTTGCTTTTGCAGGCCAGTGAATTACAAAATGCAACACTGATGGCAAACCCACCTAGGTTACACTTACACATATATCCACAGATTATATTTGACTGTCAAATATTTTCCATAGCATAACAATACATGCTCTAAGAATCATGCTGCTTTTTCTGACTCATATCACAGACTTGTATGCTCTGATAAACACTACCTGTAGTGCTGAATAACTCTGTTTATTACTAGCTGATCCTTAACCTTCCTGTACTTGGGTACCAATTGCTTTCCAGTCCTGAAATTATGCCATGGCTAAAAATATCCCTCTGTGCTCCAATCCATGTACACACTCAAAATAAATAAATATAAATTTTAAAAGAATGCATGACATTTTCATCATGATAGCTGTGAATTAATTTTGCTTTTCTCATTAATCCTAAAATAGCATACTAGCTGACTTTGTATGAATCAGCTGTGCTTAAAGTGGTATATTATAGAAGCACCATTCATCTGAGTTCACTTGTTACCATTCTGTTTATTTCATGTTTTTTACTTGATTGTTAACTGAATAGGCAAATTATTCCTGCTGTTGTTATAAACCGTGCCCCCATCCGCAGGACAGGTCCATCGATATATGTATGTATAACATTATGGGTGGCGAAAGCCATAAACACTCTGGCTAGGCTTATAAATGCCCTAGCGCAGATAGCCTAGTATGAACCTATGAACTTATTATTACTCAGTTTAAATTTCTTTTATTTTTTTTAATTGCATTTTTGTAGGACACATCATTCAAAAAAGTTGTGTCAATCACTAATAATTTTAAAGGCATACTGTGGTTCATTAGTGAAACCATCTA
Organism: Protopterus annectens; assembly: GCF_019279795.1. Taxonomy (NCBI): domain Eukaryota; kingdom Metazoa; phylum Chordata; order Ceratodontiformes; family Protopteridae; genus Protopterus; species Protopterus annectens. The sequence continues at coordinate 370,073,160 of NC_056741.1, read as the reverse complement.
GCCTAATAAATTAATGGTTTCTAAGTCTGATCTTTTATCTTTTCTTTTCTTTGGACATGTGACTGTTTTCCATTTGGTTTTCCTAATTTTAGACAATTAAACCTGTTTTTTTATGAAACCAGATGGAAGTCAGTACTCCCACACTTGTTTGTTGACCATCTTTTTCATTACAAAATGGTATTGTCTCTGTCAGATCCTTTGTTAAAAAGTAAAGTACCTAGAAAGTAATCATTAAGGTTGAAGTTTATTATTGATTGTTATGAGGATTTTAAAAACGTACTGACTTGTATGAATGCTTATCTTTCTGTTAGTTGTCATTGCTTGCTGTTGCTCTTGTATGATCAGTTGATATATCTTTTCATGTATTACAGTTATATTTGAAAAAAATGGCTCAATGTCAATGATCCATGGGACTTCTGGTATGGCACCAAGATGACAACATGTATTCTCTTCAAACCAATGCATTTGAATTGGAAAATTAAGCACTAATTCCAGGAAACTCACATTTTAAAGTTCCCCGAGACAGCCTGGAGAGCTATATTTATTTATTTATCTATCCTTTGTTGACAGTGTCAGTCCCATTAAACTAGTAGCCTCTTTCCAAGGGAGACTCAAGGTGGTATTTATACTGCCAGGAGAAATTTGGCCAGGATGTCAAGAACAGCCCCTATTCTTTTCAACAGGTGCTGTGGGATCTTTTACATTTAGCTGAACTACCACCAACTCAAGCAGTTGTGACTTCAGTTTAACTTCTCATCTAAAAGACAATGTCTACACAAGAAAGAAAAGAAAAGAAAGAATAAAAAATGTTTTGTACTATGGCATTCTCAATTCTGAGGCAGCCTCCTGTTGACTCAGGGGAGCACATGGCTAAGACAGAAAGTAAGGACCAAGGCACCATTAAAGATAAACAAAATCCTTCTATGTGGCACACCTCATCACTAAGGGCTTTTCATCCAGACAAAAAGGAGGTCATTGTCCCACTATACTCATCCCTCATTAGACCCATCCTCACAAGCCATCTGCAACAACTGGAAAGGCCGCAGAAACACTTCACTAAAAGAATTACAGGCCTAAAGCAGATGCCCTATGCTGACTGATTAAAACAACTCCAGCTATACTCTGTCACATATCATCTACTAAAAGGCAATCTCTGCTTAACATACAAGGCCATGTGAAACCCAGAGCTGTTGGACATGCTCCAATTAAAGAAATCCCAATCCATCAGAGCCACACTCTCCAGGGACCTAAACCTTGTCATCACAATGAACAAAACATGCTGGAGGGATAGGTTCCTGACCCAGAGACTCACCAGACTCTGGAATAGACTGCCCATACATGTCAAGCAGGGCACCTCCTTGACCCTGTTCAAAAGGAACCTTGATGACTGGATGGGAGATAGGAAATTTACCCCAGGGATCACGTCAATAGCCCTGCTAGAAAGGGGTCCAGGGAAGTAAATATTGTGGGAATAAAAGCCAGGGAGTTGATATGGCTAGACTTGTTTAGGCCCTAGGGTCAATAGCCTAGTACCAACCTATGAATCTATAAATGAATTCAACAATAGAAAAATTCATGTTGGATAACCATATCTGAACACAAGAAATGTAAAACATCCTCAGTAGCCATGTAAATGCTATTTAAGATATACTTCAAGGAGTAGAACAGCCTCACTTGTGAGTAGAAGAAGTACAGATCAGACTGGACATGGTAGAAGAAAATTTATGGAGTCAACAAGACAGAGCTAGCTTGAAAAACCTCTGACTATGTGGCATCAGAATAAGGAAGGAAGAAAGGAAAGTAGAGACTATGAACAATCCATATACAACCTACTAGCAGGATGGTCCTCTATCCCCAAACCAGATATTTGCATCTAAAAAGCTCATAGAAAAGGCAGAGTGCAAAGATCTGACAGAGCCCAAGGCAAATAATAGTTTCCACTGACACGTAAGATAAAAGAAAGGATCTTTTAATTACTCTGGAGACCAGATGCTAAATGGATGTGTGAAACTGATAGAGTCTACATAGATCAAGAATTCTCCTCAGATACAAAGAAAAGTGGACTACTTTTCTCCCAGCTATCAGCATGATGAAGCATAAGTGGGTAAGAAAAACTCCTGTATCCAACTGTCATTAAAGTACACTTAAAAGGGGTGCAAAAACAACTTTAGATCCAAAGGAAACCTTGCACTGACAGGAAGGTTACAGTCAGCAATCACTGGCAGTCCAGAGCAATGTACAGGACTCAAGCAGAGAAAGCACGTCCTTAACATTTGAGAACCAGGTGATGATCAGAGAAGTTGACCAAGAAAAATATTCCCCCCTTCTAAGACATAGGTTCATAGGTAGGTACTAGGCTATTGGCCCTAGGACCTATATAAGCCTAGCTAAATGGTACTCTGGCTTTTGCCATCCAAGAAAATTATTTTCCTGTGCCCCTGTCAAGCAGAGCCACAGAAGTGATCCCCAGGGTGAATTTCCTATCTCTCATCCAGTCATAAAGATTTTTCTTGAAGAGTGCTAATGAGGAGCTTTGTTTGATATAGATAGGTAGTTTGTTCCAGACTATGGGAAGTCTCTGGGACAGGAATCTATCCCTCCAGCATGTTCTGTTTATTGTGGTGACAAGGTTTAGGTCCCTAGAGTGTATAGCTCAGACGGATTGGGATTTCTTTACGTGGAGCATGTCCAACAGCTTTGGGTTTGACATAGTTTTGTATGTTAGGCAGAGATCGCCTCTGAGTAGGCGATATGCGACAGAGTAAAGCTTATCTTACTTTGAAGCAAAGCTCCAAGATAGCACAACAACTTGCCAGGGAGTAACTCTCAAACAAAAATGATGGGTAATAAACTGAAAAAACATGCCAACTTACAGAGGAAAGTCTCTTGGAGGAGAATTAATGGAAAGGGATCCCCTTTTCTTTACATTACACTATCTGCTGCATATGTGGTTCAGGGAAACACTTAATGCTGAGATTAATCTTCTAGGCTAGTAATTGCCTTTAGTGTGAAATCTTCCAAGTTTAGTCTCAGTGGTGGAGAAAGGCTTCCACATCCTAGGAGTGACAGACCTGGCAATTATGTTAGAACAATATGGGATTCCTTGCATATGTGAACACTATAGACTTTTTAGAGAAAAGCAAGATTATTCTAAATGCAGCACGACTTTGATTACGGTTGGAGGTAGAAAAATATTTGATGCCAGGGGCGAGTATGGGGAATGAATTTATTGGCCAGTAAACATAGTGTGGCGAAATGGAGCAGATTTATGATATCCTCTCAGAGCCTATGCTGGGTTAAGAACATCCATGCCTTGGAAGAACTGCTATGAAAGTTGCATGTATTTCTGATTGCTTATCTCTTATTTATTATTTTGAATGTTTTGCATTTTATTTAAAATAACAGATAAATGCTGGAAGGAAATATTTCAGAAATATCAGGAAACAAAAGAAACGAATGATAAATAAGGTACGATTCTCATTTTTTCACTTACTAATAACAATAAAGCAAGGAGATACCCTGGGAAGCGACATGGGGGAGATTAAATTAGTAAATTGGAATGTAAATAGGTTAACAATCCTTGTCAAATGAAATAGAATACTAAAAGGAAGGGAGCTTATACTGAAACCTGCTTAGAGACATACATAAATCATGACAAGCATATACAAGTAGATATAAATGGTTTTATAATCCAAGAAGTCTCAGTTTTTCAGGATCAAGAAGAAAAGATGCTGTTATATTAACAAGGTTTGGGTTAGCATATGATATAACAGGCAAGATCGAAGATATGTAGATATGTAGAAATAAAAGGGAATTTATTTGGCCAGCCCATCACAATGATAATAATCTATGGACTGCCCTGAGCAGCAGATACAGAAATTCATAACATGTTTGAAGACTTCTTGAAATTCACTGCAGGAGCCCTTCTAATTATTGGTTCATGGGTTCATAGGACATTACTAGGCTGGCAGCCCTAGAGCCTTTACAAACTTAGCCATGTTAATCCCAAATATCCCCATTTGTTCTTTTTAGGTAGTTTGCAGAAGAAATTTATGAACAGACTGGGTCTGTGATCAACATTGGCTACCCATGTCCATAAAGCACACGTTGCTACCCCAGGGGCGAATTTGCGGCCTTTCATCCAGTTATCTTGGGGTCAGTGAGGAGCTCTTTTTTACGTGAATAAGTCTATTCCAGAGAAGCAGCTGTCTCTGGGATACATATCTGTCTCTCCAGCATGTTCTGTTAATGTCACAGGCTAGGTTAAGATCCCTAGAGTGAGTGAGTGACTCTTGTCCCATTTCACTTGCTGATATGCAGCATTTCCATTAGGGCAGGGTTGGAGATTGCCCTATAGCCCAGACACAAGTCACCTCTCAGCAGCCTATAAGATACAGAGTAAAGTGACAGGGCATTCAGCCTGCCCACATAAGTCATGGCTTGGAGTCCCTGTATTTTCTTAATGAGAAACCTCTGAGGTCTCTTCAGCTACTGCAGGCTTCTGGTGAGATACATGCAAAAGGTTGCATTATACTCTATTAGTGGTCTTATGAGAGTCGAGTACAGAGGAGTCCCTTGACATCCTTTGACCTGGATGCTATGCCCTTGCTTATGAGGTGTGCTATGTAGAAGGCTTTCCTTACCACTGTGGAAACTTGGTGGTCAAAGTTCAGGTCGCTATCAACCCATGTTCTCAAGTCTCATGCCATTGGGTTAGAACTCGGGGGGGGGGGGGTGCTGTCAATATTGTAATTTGTAGGGAACTCCATTTTGCCAAAAGTAATAATAATGCTTTTTTTTTCTTTGCATTTAGTTTTAGACTATGGTTTTGGCACTAATCATTTGTTTATGCTAGCCCTTCTTGTAATATGTTGACATAATTAGGGGACTCAATGATTGCTCCCAGTTTGCAATCATTAGTGAACTTGGTGATCCAGAGGCCATCTACTCTGGCCTAAACTTCTGAGAAATAGATGCCAAAAAAGTAAGGGGCCCAGCACAGACACCTGTGGTACACCACTGGTGACTGGTCTACTGGTTGAGGTGGAGTCACCAATTTTGACAGAGTGCATTCTGTCAGTGAGCCAACTGGATACCCATTTAGTAATGTAAGGGTTAATCCCAAGCTGGGAGAGTTTCTCAATGATGCCAGCATGGGGAATTGTTTTGAAAGCATTAGCAAAGTCGAGATAGGCTGTGTGCACTGTCTTACTTTCATCCATGGGTTTGGTGACATTCTCAAAGAAGTCTATCAGGTTTAATAAGCATGATCTACTCTTAACAAAGCCAAACTGGGTTGGGTCCAGTGTTTGGAGATCACCTATGTCCTTGTTGATAAGGTCCTTGATAATACTTTCCATGACCTTGCAGATGAGGCTGGTTAAACTTACAGGTCTGTAGTTCCCAGGGTCAGTTGATGGCCCACCTTTGTGCAGGGGAATTACTCTTGTTGTTCTTCATTCTTCAAGAACATGGCCAGATCTCAAGCTATGATTAAAGAGAACACAAAGTGGGTTTACTAGGTATTGTTTCAGATTGTTTAGTAAGCAACCTGGGATATTATTTGGTCCCATTGAGGCCGTGTGTTTGGCTTTGGCAAGTGCAGAGATTACCTGTTCTCTAGAGATACTAGACAGATGACTGCTGTCGGACATACTTTGGGATATGGTAGGGGTGAAGTTTGCACTGAATCTGTCAGCTAGCAGGTTGGTGACTTCTTCCAGTGTTGTATGAATGATCCCATCTACAACCAGTTTGGCACATAGCTGGGCACTACCTTTTAGACTTTGGAAGTAGTTAAAGCATACCTTTTGATTATCATTGGCTAGGGATGAAATTTTAGTTTCATAATTTGCTTTACGAGACTACAAGATTTCTAATCTTCTTGTTTAGGCTTATGACAGAACTCTTCCTCTGCAGAGTGATATCCCTCTTGCATTTGGACAACAGTTTCTTCCTCTTGTTATATAATTTGTTTATACTTGAAGTCTACCATGGTGGATTGTTTTTACAGGAAGACCTGGTTTTGATCTGGTCAGGTACAGCAGAGTTCATGCAGTCTCTTAAGTGTTTGTAATGGGCATTTGTGTACACTTCTGCACAGTGACAATTGATGTCTGTGATTGTGGGTGGTATGAAGCTTTTTATACCACCACTTAGTAGGCTGTAGTTAGCTTTGCTAAAGTTTTTTTTATAACTTCTGTTCATGCAAGGGAGTCAGTTCTAGTAATTACTTCAAACAAGACTGATTTGTGGTCTGACCTAACCGGGGAAGGCATCATGCATGGGGAAGTACAGTGACCCTCCCCATGTTGGTGAGTACTATGTCCAGAACATTAGAGCCCCTAGTGGGAGTGCAGACAATCTCTACCAGAGCATTTGTGTTAATAAAGTCCAGGAACCTCTGGCAAGCCTGTTTTTGCTTGTGTATGTTCCCCAGTCTATGGAAGGATAGTTGAAATCTCCCATGACTAAGGTGTTGGGCTGTATGGCAAGGCATTTCAGTAAACTGAGGTAGGCAGTGTGCTCATCATGGTTCATGACAGGGGATCTATAGCTAACAATGATGTGATATGGTACATTTCTGATAGTTTATTGGACACGGAGCAGTTTAAGAGAGTCATGCTGTTTGACCAGTCTCAAAGTGTATTTGGTTTTAATGAAGATGGATTCACTTCCACCTTTGGTTCCCTTATGCTCATTTTGAGGTCAAACATGTGGAAGGCATTGTAGCCTTGCAAAGCCAGGGTGCTCTAAGTGGCCTTGAACCATGTCTCTGTAACTGCACAGATGTTAGCATCCTCCAAGTTGAGGAGTGTTTCCAGGGAGTGCAGTTTCATGTTTAAATTCCTAGCATTAAGCAGCATGACCTTGAGTTTGTCTCAATTAGATTTTGTTACAATGGAAAATTTGTTGTTTTAATATTGCCTAAAAAGGCACTATAGGAGAGGAAAGGGCCTTTGCCAGTATCTGAAAGCCTTGGGGAGTCAGGTGCAGACCATCTCTAGCAAAGCAGTGAGGTCTGTATACCATATCCTCCAAGGCTGACAGATACTGGATCCCCCTGGCCTGACACTAGAAGCTAAGCCAATTGTTGAAGTCAATCATCTTTTTTGTTTATATTATGGCATCATCCAGGGTGAGGGAAGGATATGGCTTAGGGCTAGGTACATACCTGTCTGGGACACATAATCAGAGAGTTCCATCATGTCTCTCTTCATATAGTCCAGAGAGGTACATCTCAAGTCATTCACTCCAACATGGACTATGACAGATCATAGGAGGTTACTTGGTGAATGGCCCTGGGGCCCTTACAGGCCTAGCCAATAGTTTATCCCAAGAAAGAAACCTCAATCAGCACCTGTCACCCCTGTCAGTGAGGAACAGATTTGGAACCCATAGGACAAATTTGTGGTTTCCCATTCACTCATCAAGGTTGTGCTTAAAGAGGGTCAATGACGTACTTTGTTTGACGTGTATGGGGATTCTATTCCAGAGATAGGACACCCCCTGGGAGACAAACCTGTCTCTCCAGCAGATTTTGTTAATGTTGCATATTACATATAGGCCTTTTGATCAGGTAATACATGAGGAGTTAGACTTACGGATATAGAGCATCTCTAGTAGGGCAGGGTCCAAGATTGCCTTGTAGGCGAGACACAGATCACCTCTGAGCAATCTGTACAATACCAAATAGAGTGATAGTGATTTGCGCTTGTCCACATAAGATAGGTGCTGGAGGCCATGGATTCTCTTTGTGAGGTATTTCTGTGGTCTTTCCAGTTGGAGCAGGTGTTTGGAGAGGTACATATCAAGTGGGGCATTGTACTCAATTATACTCAATTATTGGCCAAATGAAGGAGGAGTACAGAGAGGTAGTAACCTCCTTTTTCTGGATGCAATCCCTTTACTTATAAGATGAACCAAGTAAAAGGCTTTTCTGACCACTGACGCTACATGATGGTCAAATGTGAGATTGTTGTCAATCTGTGTATACAGGTCCCTCACCACAGGTTGTGTGCTTAGGGGGTTGCCATTGATGTGGTTAACAGTAGGGGCCATGTTTTTGCCAAATGGTATGATAATACATTTTTTTTTTGCATTTAACTTAAGGCCATAACTTTGGCACCTGTCATCTGTTGCTGTGAGACCCTCTTGTAGTATGTTAACATCATTTGGGGAGACAATGACAGCACCCAACTTACAGTCATCCACAAACTTGGCCAGCCACAGACCTTTTGTCTTTGCCTGGACCTCTGAAAAGTAGATGTCACACAGTAGGGGTTCCAGAACAGATCCCTGGGAACACCACTAGTGGCCGGTCTGCTGTCAGAGGTGGAGGCACCTATTTTGACCTTGTGGGTCTTATCACTGAGCCAGTTGGTCACCCACCTGATGAGATAGGGATTTACACCAAGTTGTGTTAGCTTTTCAATGATGCCTGAGTGGGGAAATTGTGTCAAATGCTTTGGCCAAGTCAAGGTAAGCTGTATGTATTGCCTTTCCCTCATCCAGGGCCTTAGCAACAGTCTCAAAAAAGTCAACCAAGTTCAACAGGCAAGGTCTGCTCTTGATGAATCCAGACTGGGAGGGATCAAGTGCTTAGAGATTGCCTATGTCCTTGTTTATGAGGTCCATAATAATATGCGCCATGGCCTTACAGATCAGACTTGTCAAGCTAATGTGGTGATAGTTTCCAGGGTCAATAGTGGCACCACCTTGTGCAAGGGGATGACAATGGCAGTTCTCCACTCTGCTGGAATAAAGCCTGTACCTAGGTTATGGCTGAATAGGGTGCTCAATGGCGAGGCTAGTTCTTGCTGGAGATGGTGCAGAATACAGCCTGGGATACTATCAGGTCTCACTGAAGCTGTGTTCTTTGCCTTGGACAGGGCTTTTAACACTTGATCTACAGAGATGTGAGGTGCAGGACAAGTATCGGGTGTTTTGAAAGGGACTCTGGTGGGACAGAGGGGTGAAGTTTGCATTGAACCTATCTGCTAGCAGGTTGCCTAAGTCAACAGGATCAGTGTAAGTGGTACCATTAAGAATTAATTTGGAACAAACCTGGGCTTTGCCATGGAGGTTCCTGATGTAACTGAAAAAGGCTTTGTGGTTACCCTTTGTTTCAGAGGCTAGTTTCAATTTTTAAGTGGCTTTGGAGGTTTTCACTAGTGATCTAATTTGCTTGTTGAGGCTAAGTATGAATTTTATTACAATTGGGACTTTGTGTCTTTTTACCCTTGAGCAACAGTTCAGTTTCTTCCTTTTGTTGTAAGGCCTGTTGATAGAGGATGTCCACCGGATAGGCTTGTGTTTCCTTGAAAAGCAGGTTTTAGTTCTGTTGGGTATGGCTGAGTCCATGCAGTTGTACAGATGCTTGTATAATACACTGGTGTACTGTTCAGCATAGGTGTCCACATCCTCTGAGGGGGTGGTGGCATAAAGCTACTGATACCCTCCCTTAGAAGGTTGTAGTCAGCTTTTGAGAAGTGTTTCAGCCTGGTTACAGCTTGGGGGTGTTGGACAGGACATAAACTTTGAATGAGACAGACTGATGGTCTGAGTGCATGTGTGATGTGGCAGATTCTGGCAGACAGAAAACTGACTGTGATCTTCTCCTTGTCAAGCCAGGTGAGAGGGACATCGGTGCATCTCACAACTGAGTCGCTAATGACTAGTATGTTTGGTTTATTGTTATGCTGTATGGGCTCTGTTTATGAGACACTGGTGTGTTGTCTGTTGTCTGTGATGTGTTTTGTGTTGTGTGTGGAATGTTTGTGGGTGTGTTTTGGAGTTCTTTGCTGTTTAGGTAAGTTTTTATTGAGGACCTCAGCATAGATGGGTGTGTGTTGTGCTTGACTATGCTGAGTGATTGGAGTGCATGTGTGATGATTTGTCAGATCCTGGCACCTGATAGGCAAGCTGACCATGACCTTCTCCTTGTCCAGTCTAGTGAGGGGGACATCTGTGTGTCTCACTATGGAGTCACCTATGACCAAGACATTTGATGTGTTTTGTCTTAGGAGCTTATTTGTTGAGACACTGGTGTGTGTGTTGATATGTGTAATAGTTTTTTTTTTAGTGGTGAGTGTGGGTGATGTGTGTTTGGGAGGTCTCTGTTCTTTTGGTAGGCTTTTAGTGAGTACCTCTGCATATGTGCGTTTATGTGTCATGGCCTTATTTTGTGTGAGAGGTGGGGTTTGCATGAGAAGTGAAGTGTGTGTGCTAACCATGTGTTTGATGTCTGGTTTGTTTTTATGTGATAGAATTGACACCAGTTCCACAGTATATTTGCATCTCTCACATAGGGTGATAGTTTGCTTTGGGAGTAAATGGTTGTCAGTATACATGACGCAATTGCTACATTGCCTCAAAATGCCCATATCAATCAAGCTGGCAGGAGAACTGATGAGAAATTGCCCATCCATTGTGGCAGGATTTTTCTGAATGTGGTATATGGGAAGGTAGTTGGCTGGCTGTACTTAGGACTTTGGCTTAATTAGTGGGATAGTTTGACTTGCAGTAGCAAATGTAGTGGGAATATAGTAGGTTGTGGATGATAAGTGTGAGAACACTGCTTAGATTGCAACTGAGTTGCCCCTTGCTTGCTCAGCAAGGAAACTTGGGGGGGTTCTACTGGAAGATCTCTAGGAAAATATAATGTTTCCAACCATTTGCATCTATACAGGGCACTGCTAAACCCAGTTCCACAGCAACAAGCAAATGTCAGGCTTACATACAGACTAATTTAAAAAGTTTTTAACATAACTATCAATGGGAAAACTCCAAACTGACCGTTTTTCCAGCAATCCCCAACTCGTATGTGTCTATAGATACACACTGCTGCCACAAGGATGCAGGGAGACCTTCTTAATGTAAGATGGCTGGTCACCAAACAGTCTAGATTCAGCGGGTTGAATCTAGCCTATGCTATATAAGGCAATTAAACACAATTTCAAACTGCAGAGTAAAAAGTAGTTACAAACAGCAAAAATGAAGGAGCAATTCAATTGCATACAGTTAACAAAGTGCAGTGCTGACTTAAAATATACTTATTTTTTTCATTTTTTTTCAGTGGATGCCTTGGATTTCAGTGCAGATGCACTCCAGACCTCTGAATAAAGTTGCCAAATGTTGAGCAGTTCCAGCAAACTGAGCACAAACCTGCCCAAACACAAGACTTATATGTAGGCAAATTTAAACAGTGTTTAATACAACTACCAATGGGAAAGCCCCAAATTGAGCCATTATCCAGCAATCCCCAACTCAGATGGGTCCTGATCTACACACCTCTGGCACAAGGGTGCAGGGAGGCCTTCTTAATGTAAGATGGCTGTTTAAGAGCACAGTGATATTAAACAGTCTAGATTCAGCAGGTCTGAATCAAGCCTATGCTATGTAAGGTAAATAAAAACAGTTTCTAGATGGGAACGAGTAGGGGAGAGTCACCCAAAGGACAAAGTGAGAGAGTTCAGCAGTACACTACTACATGACCTGCAATGGTATCACACTCTGCACAAACTGGAAGTTCCTTGAGCAGCTGTGAACAGTGAGAGACCTAGAACAGTGCCTACCTCAGAGGATTCAAAACTGGAGAAGTCTGCCTAGATGCAACAACAGGGAACCGCATTTGCACATCACACAAATGTGAGGCTTTTATATCAGCATGATGAAAGACCCCTACAAAGTCAAACCCTCAGGCCAATCAGATAAAAACACAAAAATGTGACCACTAGTTACTAACTTGGATGGGTTAAATTCAGCTATCTGCTCCCACTAGAAAGCAAAAGAACCCTCTTAATGTAAAATGATCTGGTTTTGATCTCAAGCGCAGTAACAAATGTTTTACAACAGAAGCGAGAACTCTTCCTGCAATATCAGGAATCCTTAGAAATAAGTTCACTAACCCTAAAAAATGTTCACAACACACAAAAACTTTGCAAAATGTAGAAATATTTTGGCAGACTGAGGAGAACTTTGACAAAAGAGGTTAGAAAATATCAGAATACTGTTAAAACAACCTAATAACACAGACGGAGTTTCTTTAACAAGTGCAGGCTGGAAAACAGTGATAAGTTCAAAAAAATCAATACAATGCAGTAGAAGTGGTCAATATAGCACTGAAACAGTTAGAATAAGTGCAAACAAAAATACCTATATCAGCTTTGTAGGCCAAGATGGTTTAGAAGCAATCCAAGTCTTGTAGTCACAGGTGTTCAAGCCAGGCACAAGGAAGCTCTGAATAAGTGAGTATAGAAGATTGAAATCAAATACATTTTAAGAGTGGCATGAAACTAGAGACAGAGAAATGCAGGGTAATAAAATCTGAAAAAAATCTACAAATGAATTATTAAAACAGTTAGAATTAGCAGACATATAGACACTGAAAGAAAGAACAGTGGAAAAAACATGACTTTGTTTATTATTTAAAGAGGCAAAACTCCTAGTGCTGGCTAGAAAGTGTATGTGTGTGTGTATACATATATATATATATATATATATATATATATATATATATATATATATATATATATATACACACATATATAAAATTAATATTTTAAATATGTCAAGTGGGTAGAGGTGGGGCCCTAGATATTTTCAGATCAAGCATACCTGAAGCTAGGGTTCTATTTTTTTAGGAATCTTAAGATACTAAGCCATTGAAGATTCCCCACCATTAATCTAGAAGGAAACATCTATAAGATAAGTACACAGAGTATAATACAATGACAGCTAATGAAGCTGAACCTCATAGCAATAGATGCATAGTTAGAATATAAGCAGGAAATAGTAATAGAAATACAAGAACTAGAAAAGCAAATATCTGAAAAGGAGAGGAATCTACAGTGACAAACATATTATAAAGAAATGAGAGAGCTGTAGTTGAAAAGAAAGAATATAGCTGTTGCAGAAAAACAAATTATCTGAACTTAAAAAAATCCAACACAGACAATATCATAGGCTGCTAATATAAAGAAATGCAGTCCATGGCATGAACTTCTCAAATTTCTCTATAGCACTGAGACAAGCGTTAAGCCTACACCAACAAGACTGTATTAAGGCAATTTATAGCTTAACAGATTTATCAACAGGTCACCTGTTATATCAGAAGAATAAGATCTCAAACATCTTGAGGTCCTATTATTCAGAATTATATTGAGCAAAGCACCATTTAGAAAATGTGGATTAACAGATGCAAGACTTTATCAGCTCCCAATGAAGAAAATTAAACCTGATGAGTTTTAAGTCATATTATGATATATAACTGAACCTGAAATACTAACAGCACTAAAAAAAAGTTCCCAGGAAGTCACCAGGAGTATAAAGGATACACCAAGAAGTTTGGCAATTGGATGGGAGCTGATGATATGGGTATAGAAAGATCTTTTTAACTTAATAATAAATAAACATGAGATACACTCATGAAAAAAGCAGTAATCTCCCAAATATACAAAGAGAATAAAGACCCAAATTTAGCCCTATCTTATTATCCCATCTCAGTCTTTTTGATACATTATTCACGACTATACTAGGAGCGAGAATAAATCACATACTACCACACTTTGTCTGTATGGATCAGACTAGATTTATAGCAGGAAGAAGGATGTCAGGTAATATAATAATACTAATGAAAGTTCAGAACACAAAAGAAGAAAGTCAGTGGCTCTATTAAGCCTTGATAGAGAGAAGACACTTGACTGCATTGAGTGGAAATACCTATTCCACATCCTTGACTTCAGGGGATTTCCACTGGGCTTCATTAGATTATTGCAAAATATATATTCACAGACACAAGTGGCCATGTTAAATTTACAGCCAGCCTTTTGGAAGCCATTCCAATGTCATAGGTTCATAGGTTCATAGGTAGGTACTAGGCTATCTGCCCGAAGGCATTTATAAGCCTAGCCGGAATGTGTTGGCTTTCACCACCCCCTTAGATAAGTTCTCTGTGCCTCTGTCCAGCAGATCCATTGAAGTGATCCCTGGGGTAAACTTTCTGTTTCCCATCCACTCGTCAAGGTTTCTCCTGAAGAAGGTTAGTGAGGAGCTCTGCCTAATGTAGAATGGAATCTTGTTCCAGGGCATGGGAAGTCTCTTGGACAGGAATCTATCCCTCCAGCACATCTAATTTATTGTTGTGGTGAGGTTTAGATCCCTGGAGCGTGTGGCTTGAGGTGATATGGTTTTCTTTAGGTGGAGCATGTCCAGCAATTCTGGGTTGGACATGGCCTTGTATGTCAGGCAGAGATCACCTCTGAGTAGGCGGTATGCAACCGAGTACAGCTTGAGTTTCTTCAGTCGAGCTGCATAGGGCATCTGCTTGAGGCCAATGATCCTCTTGGTGAGGTGCTTATGTGGTCTTTCCAGTTGTTGCAGGTGTCTTGTAAGGTACATCCCAAATGGGGCATTGTACTCTATGATGGGTCTGATGAGTGATGCATAGAGGGGCCCAATGGCCTCTTTCAATCTGGATGCAAACCCTTTTATGATTAGGTGGGCCACATAGAAGGATTTTCTAACCACTTTGGCAATGTGATTATCAAAGGAGAGGTTACTATCTACTTGGGTCCCCAGATCCCTTATTACATCTTCCGTATTTAGGATTCTACCGCCTATGTGGTAGTTTGTGGGTACTTTGTTTTTTCCAAAGGGGATGACTATGCACTTTTTGGCATTTAGCTTGAGGCCATGGTTTTGACACCAAATATCTGTCTCAGTAAGACTCTTTTGGAGGATGTCTGTGTCAGCTGGAGAGTCAATTATAGCCCCTAGTTTGCAGTCATCTGCGATCTTGGTCAGCCATAGTCCTCCTGTGCTTGCCTGTACCTCTGAGAAGTATATGCCGAACAGGAGGGGTCCTAGGACTGAGTCCTGGGGAACGCCACTTGTAACCGGTATAGAGTCAGACCTAGCTCCCTCAACTCTTACCATGTGGGTTCTGTCCGTGAGCCAGTTGGCAACTGTTAAATAAAAACAATGATAACAACACAGGAGGCTCAGATGCAAAAGTTTACTAGTGTACACCAGGAGGCAAAAAACCATACAAGTACAGAGTTTTGTCTGACATGATGCAGGAAATACACAATTTTATATAGTCTTACATTCAAGCTGTGCCCACCTTACTGACGTGGTTAGTCACAGGGCACCTACATAACTATGGTCTACAATATTCTATTCATAAGAAAAAGCTGATGTTATACATTTTAAAAGTTTTCCCATGGGAATAATACAGTCTTGCAAAGCACCTGGTTCATTATAATGTCTTTCTGTAAATGTTACTCCTTCAAGGTTTCAGGCCTGCTCGAATACAATAGTTGGTTCAGTCTTGTAATATACTTCTTTGTTCTTCTTGCAACTTTACTTTAGCAGCTGTGTCTTATCTTTGATAATATTCACAAGGCCAATTATCTCAGAGGAAGGAAGAAGAATTTTCAATGCTTTATACATTTAATTTCCTGACCCAGCAGATAATCATTAGTGAAAAACATAAGCTTGCTGAGCTGGCTACTGCAGCTTGCTGAGCTGGCTACTGCCAGGGTCAGAGTTCAAATACACTGCAGCTCCAAAGCTTCAAGCAATCACATGTAAAATCATTCTTATTGCCACATTGTAAATAGAATAAAATGCATTATATACTATTTGCTTTTAAACTAACACTTTATACATGTTCAAATACATATTTTTCTAACATTTTCCTCCCTTTTAATACTTTTTATTCTATTCAGAAACATAAACAATGTTATATCATCCCCTAGCCTTCTCCTTTAAGGACTTTTCAACTAGGCAAGTCATTTAGTTTATATTTCGGAAAAAGTTTAGTCTGGAATCAATAGTTCCAATTCAATGTCTTGGTACAAAGTTTCAGTTACAGATATATCAACAAAATCTTTGACTAATCTTTTCATACAGGGGATCCCACAACAGACACATGCTCCTAATAGGAGCAGACCAACACAAATAGCAATCAAAATATTCATTAGGATAGAACCCCACCCACCAAACAGACTCTGGAAAAAGTTCGTCAGTGGGTTTGGGCCTGGTTCAGTCATGGCCGATACCTGCTGTATTACCTCTAGGTGGTCATTAATCTCGTGTCGATTTGTCTGGTATGAGCACAGCATTCTTCTTTGATAAGCGCACCTCTCACCGCTAGGGTGAAGTCAAGAGCCATTCGATTTTGTAGCACAACAGTTCTCATTGCATTCAGTTCATCAGTCACTAGTTCGAGCAGAAAAGTAAGCATTACTCATTACTTGAAGCTTCAACAGTTTTCTCAACTCCCAGATCGATTTGACTGCTCCATATGCTGGAAATATTCCAGCCCAGGATATAACACTGTCACCAAGTCCATATGAGTCAATTTTTCTTTATCTTTCACGGAATGATGGTTCTTCCAACCAGCTTTGATTTTTCCTTTACAGGTTTTCCGATTGGATCTTCACATCTCTTACATTTCATATCTTACCTAGAGGTAATTCTGCAGTATGCCTAGCCGAACCAGATAACCCAAAACAACTGCTGACGGACCAATTCTCTCCAGTTTGTTGTATTTTTTTTTTCCCAAACAAAATAACAGTTCTCTACTTTAGTACTGATGCGGGTTAATTCTGAATGAAACATTTTCTTGTCTATAACAGACAATTGTTTATGCAAAACAGGATTTCTCTGCACATCACTTAATGTTGTTTCATTAAGCTCAAATATGAATCATAATTTGTGTTACAAACAGTCTTTATCTTTAGCTTTAATATAGCATTTATAAGATATAGTTATGTTACAGTTACTCCAACCCACTTGGAGTATCATTCTATAAAAAATACAATTCTCCCTCTGTGTAAGGCAATAAAAATAATAATTTTTGTGTGATCTTAGAACCTGTATCAAAAAAAAAATTTTATTTTTCCTTATTTCTCCCCAAAGGGGGACAGCGGACATCAACAGTCCTCCATATGCTGTTGGTATGGCAGTACAAACCCAGCAATTTGAAATGTTCATAGTCTCTACATATACACGCTCCATAGCTAGGTATGTGTTAAAGTTTGGATGCCAGTCTATAGACAGTTCATCACGTTTTCCACTTTCACTTGTGTGGTTATATGTAGGAAGAACCACAACAAAAGGAAAGTCATCACAATCATAGTCAATAAATGCATAGTTAGCAAGATGATTAAACAATATCTTTGGGGTTGATCTGTATTTTTATTCATTTATCCTGCCTTTGTTGTGTATCAGTCACAAAATGTTTATCAAGTTGAAAATTCTTTACGGGTTTACAGTGCATCAGGTGGACCCAGGACTCACCTCCTCACAACTTTGACTGCAGGAGGCTGCCAACAGTACCTGGCACGGTCCTCCTGTCCTGACTCCGCCCAATTCTTCCTCTTGTCTGGTCTGTCTTTTATCTGAAAAGTTACAGTTTTATTTTATAGCAGTTTCTTTGATTAGTAGCTGATGAGCTGTCAGACCTAGTTCTGCAGGCATATGCCCTTCCAAATATCACTTCAAGGGGGTCAAACCCTTTACATTTGGAACTGAAAGACAAACAGCAAATCCAATTCTTCTGTGTTTCATTTATTAACTTCCTCAACTTGCTTTTTAAAATTCCATTGTACCTTTCCACCAGTCCTGCATGATTCTTCAAGGAGATCCCAAGTTGGTGAATCGTTTGATTAACAAAATGTGTCCCATTGTCACTATAGATTCTTTCCGTATGCCAAATCTAGGAATTATTTTTATTAGGGGTTTGGCCTTGCCACTGCATAAGGATTTTAGTTGGAAAAGCTTCTATGTCTATAATTACTAAACACTCCTTGTGCATGATGTTTGTTACAGACATGACATGAAGTTTGTGAATCCATATGTTTGGAATATTCCCGTTGAGACATGGCACATGGCTCAACAAAGCAATAAATTAGACAGCAATATTGTTTTTTTCTTTGGAGATATACAGTCCATTTTTTTGTTTCTCAGCTTTTGTAGTTAATGTCTGCATCTTTTAACATTTCTAAATCTAAAATCTCAGAGGTTGTAATTCCTGGTTAAAAGTAAAGTTTCTGAGTCTGAGGCTGCTTGCCTGCATCAGCTTTTGCAATTGCATCCTGTTGTTTTGTATGAGCTAAACATTTACAAATAGCTACTTTAGTAGGTAACTGAAGTTCAAAATAAGTTGCCATGATTAATCGGGTGCCAGTAGATGTTATCATTCCCCTATTTTTCCATTGCTGTGCAAAACATGCACTGTAGAAAGCATACTGTAAGGCTATCAGTTCTGCTGCTTGAGCAGACAGGTTTATGCTGTAAGGTTGGGGCTCTAAAATCTCTGTATCTGTGACTCGCATACGTCTGCCATCCACAGGAGTTGGAAATGTTGATGGATTTTTTATTGTACAACGTTCAATTACCATGAGGTTGGCTCCTTGTTATGGTCATACATGATGTCATCTAGCAGATAGGATATGCTATTTCTATTTACAGTAAAATTATCCACGACTGCATGGGGCACTCAATGTGAGGAGGGTGGTGTAACACCACTGAGGCGAAGCCTGTACTGCCATTGCCATTGCAGCTGTGGCTTGCACACAATGGGGCAATGAATGATCGTGCCACTTGATCTAACTGTGATGAATTCTATGGGCGTTGCTTATCCCCTATGCTTCGTCAAAACTGACGTCATGTATCCCTGTTTACAAATCACGGTCTGAAAAAAATTTTGTGGTCCATCCGCCATTCCCGTTTGCTTTTTAACAGGAAATAGAGGGGGGTGTTACATGGTGAATCAAGAGATTCTACCACTTACTCCTTGAGTAATGCTGCTTATTATATATTGTCCTTGCTCTGCATCTTTCCTCAAGGGGTATTATTTGTTTTTGTTCTTATCTAAATGCTGATTTTGTAATAGTTACTGGTGGTCTGCTTTTTGAATGTCCCACATCTCTATTTACCTGTTGACCAAAGAATATCTGGGTATGTCACACATGCTTTTTCTTCTTCTTCTAATAAGAATGCTAATCAGCTGTCTTCGCGTTTGTAAGTGTACAGCTGGACTATACTGTTTCCTCAGTATCCCAATACAAGGTTCTAATCTGTTAGCAGGATTTTGAACAACTCTTGCTCACATTTTATCAGGTCCTTGTAACAAATGCTAGTCGTAACTAGGTCCTGGCTGTACCAGTTCTTCCCAGTAAGGTTACTGGACAGTCATGCCTGAAACAGGGTCAGTTATTGCTATATCATGGGAGATATAGTCAGGTGATTCAGAATATTCCTCAGTAATGTCAAATCTAAAATTTCACTTTCTTCCTCATCACCTTTATTTTCTGTAGTCACCTCTCTTGTTGGGTGGGTCATAGGTGCAATGCAACCTTTTAAAAATGCATTTTTAGTTGCTGTTCATACGGTATGTCTGATTTTCAGGAATAGCCAAAATCATGTGCCAGTCTGGAACTCTCCTCTAGTGTGTTTCTCCTACTTGATACAAGTCTGTGTCAGAGGAAGGAAGAAGAACAACCCATCTTGCAATGTAGGGGTTTATGTTCAGGCTGGTGAGCTTGTCTATAATACCTGAGTGGGGAATGGTGTCACAGGCCTTTGCAAGGTCTAGGTAGGCTGTGTGGACCACCCTCATCTATAGCTTTGGTAACTGTCTCAAAGAAGTCCACCAGGTTTAGGAGGCATGATCTGCCCTTAACAAGGGGCAACAGGAAAGGCTGCCTGCTATCCTCACTACAATTTGCAATCTATTTAGATCCTTTAGATGCGAAAATATAATGCTTATCTGTCCAATGATACAGAGGGGAAAACTTAGACCTTAAACTATATTTATTTGCTGATGATATTATGCTAACATTGCCAAACCCTTTAGAAGATCTACCAAAAGTCTAACAAATACAAGATGCATTTGGACAGATAGCAGGATATAAAATAAATACCAACAAGATTCAGGCCTTAGACATAAATATTAGAGAGATACACACTCTAAGAAAGCAATGTTCAGACACGTAGTTGGAGGGGGTTGAAGAAATAAAATACTTAGGAATCTGTCTGGTAAGGAGTGAAGAGGAATACAGAAAGAGATGTTATACAAAAATAGTGTATTTAATCCACCAAAATCTTGAGAAATGGAAAGTAAGACCTGGGACCATTTCCTGGGTTCCCCACTTTACAGATATTCAATTGAGGAGGATTTTTTCATTGTGTCATAGCTAAGTACTAGGAAAGCTGTCCTTGTGGGTCATTTTAAGCCTAGCCAATGTCACTTTCAAAGGAAAGAATCAAACCCTGCACCTTGTGTCTTGGAGGCAAGAATTCTAACCATTGCACCAACCCCAAACCCTCTTTGGTTATCAAATGTTGCTATTAACCCAGAAAGTATATGATTTTTCTGGTGGAAATGCCAGTACAAGTTTTTGTATGCTTTGGAAAGAATAGCAAAAAGTTGCCCAGAGGCAAGACTCTATTGTTGGAGATGTTTAAGTCAAGAAAAGGGAGTACAGGAACATTTGCTGAAGCTGTGACTCACTAAGCAAATATAACCAGGATATACAGATGCTATTGAAACAGCTATCAGAACTATAAGGGATCATTTTAACAAAAGATTTATTCTTTGCAGATAAATTTCTAACACCCCCATCAACTGTCTTGATAGAAGATCTTATTTGGATAGTGATTTTAGTGGCCAAGAAGTTATAGTTAGGTACTAGAAAAGCTGGATACCACTGACAGTAGACAGGCTAATCACGCGAATCAACAAAACCAGATATACTGAGTGGGGGGCTTTAAACAGAATGATCGAATGCAGTGGCAGTGGTATAACAAGTAGCACACTCACCTTTCATACAGAAGGCTGTGGGTGTGGGTTCTATTCCCAAACCAGGTTGAGAAATAGAGCTAATGTTGCAGTAGAGCATAATGGCAGCATTGCATTCCTGAGTGTCATCCTTTTGATAAGATGTTAAATTGAGGCCCCGTCTGCCTGAGTAGGTTGTAGCCAAGGTGCATGTAAAAGATTCTGTGGCACCTATTGAAAAGAGTAGGGGGTGTTCCCTGCTGCCATGGCCAAATTTCTCCTAGTAGTATAAATACCACCTCAGGTCTCCCCTGAAAAAAAGCTACCGTCCTAGTGAGCCTAACGTGATCAACACAGGACAAGTAAAATAAAATGTATAATTTGGAAGGAGTGCATAGAGAAAAAATGTGGATAGGCATTTTTAGAGTCTTATGCCCATCCCATCAAACCAGCCAACAAAAAAGTATTAACACAGACTGTTTTATTTAAATACTGACAGAAGTGCTATAATAAGTAACATCTGTGTGCAATAGAAAACAGATAGGAATAGGAATTTTGTAATACATATCCTATTAGGTACAGCACTGTCAATTTACATCTGTCTATTTAACTGAATGTTTAAAACTCAAAATAAATGGTTAGTTACTATTAATAAAGATGTTTACACATAAGAAAATGAAAAAGAAAGCTTGCCAACAACACTGTAAGTGTGAATGTCTTTATACTGCCAGGGCATCTGATTACAGACATGACATCCATTTGAATTGCTAGATGCTGCACACATTTGTATACTGTACTAATCTCTTAGCAGTATGTTTGTAGTGTGTCCAAGTTAAGATGGTTATTACTCATGGATTTCTACAATGTAACTAGGGTAACAACCCATGGCTTGTATCAAAAGCTAATCTTACTGCATGTTTAAATGACTGGGTCTGTTACCACTTTAGATATTTGGCTGGTTCCAAAGGCTCTTGATACATTGTTATTTGAACCAATTTAGAGCAGACATAGTACCAGAGGCTATTTTTGTCTACATACTTGTGTTTGATTCAACTTTAAACCTATGACCAGTGCTAGAGGCTAATCATTTACATTGTAAAATTATCTATTTGTTTTACTTGCATGTAAAAAGCTATCTTTAAATAGCTACATGACTGCCTTTGGTGTATACTTAAACTTATAGAGACTGTTTATTACAGTGCTAAACATACTATGTAATTTACCCAGAATAGGGCTTTGTGATAGAAAGTTCAACTTACCTGTTGAGGGATATGCAAATAGTGTGTGCAGTGATATATGAATGCAATATTTGCCATAGAACAAAGATCTAACTATTGCTATAATTAGACTGTTTAAATACGTCTGCACTACTATACTGTGATTAATACTCTAAACTGTTTATTTTGTGGTTGTTAAGTTGTGGCATTTCACAACTGCCTACTGTTCTCTAAACTATATTTATTTGTTTGTTTGAGGGTGTTAAAGCTGTGGAACTGTACAGCTGTGCACTGTTCTCTAACATCTTTTACTGTCTTTTTTTCTCAGCCCCAAGCCAGCTGTGTTCCATAGCATTCACAGCACCTATCCTGTGGCAAATAACACCACTAACATAAATAAAGCCCGCAAGAATCCCAACTGTCCTGAAGAACCTTGTAGAACTTAAATGTATGTTTCATGATAATACAAAAGGCATTAGCTGGTTATTTTTTTTTCTATTTTTCTGTAATCCTTAATGTACTGAGCATAACTACATGGGCCAGCAGCAGTCCCCCCATGCAGAAATGCAGAAACATCCTGGTTTCTAACCGTCAAGTCTGTAAATCATTCCACTCTAAACCATAATACTAGCCCTTAAAGTCTATAATGAAACATTTGGCCATTTGGTCTTTCTTGTCTGAGCTATATCCCCACTGCCATTTCAGTCTGTCTCACTAAAAATAGTAATATTACATATGAAATCTTAGATCAGTTTATTTCAAAGATGAGTACTACACTGACCCCACAGAGGCATTTCTGTAGTATTTTGCTTTCCATATATAGGGACATCCTCACATACTCATCAGTTTCTCAATAACGTAAAAATAAACCTTTTTTACTATAATGGCATGCACACATAGATTTAATGAAGCAGATCTATAACAATATTCATTAATATGGTCTTTTATTTAAGTAATCTGCTATACATGTGTGCCATGAGATAGCTGGGATAAACAAATCCTGGGGAGTCAACAAACTTCCTGTAAGCTTCGTACAAAGCCTACATGGAGTTTACGTGTTTGCATGGTGAACAGCAGTAATTACATATGTTGCTCGCCACATTTAAACTTAAACAAGCGCAGCTTCATGGCTAGCAGCACTGTTGCTGGCCAGGAAGCCATGTAAAGCAAAACACATTGCAGCAAATATGTAGACCTGTTTACCTATGGGTAAAGTAGGTGTGTGGGATTGCACAGAATTCCACAATGATTACCAGGGTTAATAATATATCATTGCACATGGTCCAAACACATTACAGCACAGTGTATACATTGCAGACTATTGTGGAATCCCATTTTAGGCATCCTGTACAAAAGTAGTGTAAATTCTCCTTAATGGTACATGTACAGCAGAGGAGGACATTTAAATGGACAATTGTAGAAGGAACACTAATCACATATCGACATAATGCAGTACAGACTGCACAGTATAAATGTATATTATGTGACTGTCACACAAGGAGACAACAATGGAGAAGATGTATTTGTGATATGAGCATCATGACATGTACAAATCTATCAGGAATGTTACCTTCAATAAGGGCTAGCTGCATGTTGTGAAGCTGTGCAAAATTAATTGTCTGAATATGATTTTAATGTCAGCAGAGCTCTCCACCAAGTGGGACACATAGTTACAGGCTCATGGACAACAGCAAACTGAAGCACACATAATCATGGGCAATATCAGAATAATACCACCAGTAATCCCATGTCTCTGACATATGTGATTGTGAGTATTCATAGATGTTTCTGCACTGAAACCCTCGTACAACTATTATGAGATATCAGCAATTTATAAGGGTAATCAAGTATACCATCTTGACACTGTAACATCTGCTAGAGGTGTAAGGAGGTAAACTGCTATTTGACAGGTCTCTCTCTCTCTCTATATATATATATATATATATATATATATATAGATAGATAGATAGATATATGTATATATGTATGTATATGTAAGGCAAAATCCACACTGTCACAAATGTAACTCATGCCATCAATGTTGTCAAACAGCTATGTATGTACTGTGTGCATCAATTACTAAGCAATCTACAACAGGACCTAATGGACCAAATTACCATCCTCTTTCACCACAGCCTGAGAACTGGCTTGATCCTAGCAGAGTAGAAAACAGCAGCAGTAATCTCCTTGCACAAAGGTGGGCCATCATCCAACCCTGGGAAATATGGACCTATAAGTCTAACCAGTCTCATCTGCAAGGCCATGGAAAGAATCATCATGGACTTTATTAACAATGACATAGGTTCATAGGTGCTTACTAGGCTAATGACCACAAGGGCCTTTTTAAGCCTAGCCATGCATCCCAAATCTCTGACAAGTTCTGATACCCTTGATAAGTATAGGCGTGGGCCTGGGAGATGAACCATTTACAGGCTACCTGTGTCCATTAGAAGACCTTCAAATTCTAGACCCAACCCAATCTTGCTTCATTAAGGATAGATCATGCTTATTAAACATAGTATATGTCTTTGACAAAGTCACCAAAGGGCTGGATGAAGGTAAGACAGTGCATACCACATATGTTGATCTGACCAAGGGTACTGACACAAATCTCCACTCAGGTATCACCGAGAAACTCTCCCAGCTGGAGATTAACTCTTATGTCAGTAGATGGTTAGCCAACTGGCTCACTGACAGAACCATACTGTGAAAGTTGGTGAATCAACCCAGCTATCACCAATAGCACACCACAAGGATCTGTGCTGGGTCCTTTACTGTTTGGAATCTATTTCTTGGAAGTCCAGGATAAAGTATATGGTTTTTGGTTTATAAAATTTGCTGATGATTGCATAATGGTTCCAATCACTGAGTCCAAAACCTGGGGACACAGGTAGATAGCAATCTGAACCCCGACCACCAAGTTTCCACAGTTGTAAGGAAAGCCTTCTATGTTTTGCACCTCATAAGTCAGGACATCATATCCAGGTGTAAGAATGTTATAACACTACTGTACTCAAACCTCATCAAAACACTAATAGAATACAATTGTCCCTTTTCTATGTACCTTGCCAGATACCTGCAGCAGCTGGAGAGACCACAGGGGTTTCTCAACAAGAAAATACAGGGCCTACAAACCATGCCATGACTTATGTGGATAGACTGGAAGCCCTGTCGCTGTACTCTGTATCATATATCAGGACGTGCCTTGTGCTTGCCCTAGAGACCAGTCTCTGACCCTGTCCTGATGGAAATGCTTAACATCTGCAAATATAATGGCACAAGAGTCACTTGCTCTATGGATTTTAACCTAGCCTGTAACATTAACAGAACAAGCTTGAAAGACAGCTATAGTTGATGACATCTGCAGACTCTGTTGGCAGGCAGATGGTAATACCAGTGCACAACATGCTGGTGTAAGATGTTCACTATAATGTCAAGCAAGTGCACAAACACATACCCCAGTTGAATGCAGTGAGAACAGAACCCATACCTATCTAAGTACATGAACTAGAGAACTAAGTACTTTATACAAGTTCTACAGCACAGGTCTGACTTTTATAAAGCTGCAGGGCAACTTATAGTGGATGCCATCATCAATGGATGTTTGAGAGAAGATGTTGGGAAGCCTGCATGAAATGGCTGTGTAGGCATGTCCAACTGTGAAAATATTGGTACTCCCATGGGATTGTAGTAATAAATGAGGGATGCACAATTATGTTCTTCTGACTAGACAGAAAAACAAGCACCCACACACCAGTTGACTGCAGTGAGAACAGAACCTCTAGCTATCTAAGTAAATGGACTAGAGAACTCAGTACTTTATGTATGTACCACAACACAAGTTTGACTTTTACCACTCTGCAGGATAATATATAATGGATGACATTAGAAGTGGATTTTGGAGAGAAGATGTTGGGAGGGCTACATGAAATGGATGTGTAGGCATTTGCAACTGTCAAAATATTAGTATTCTGTGGGTTTGGAGTAGTAACTGCAGGATACTTTGTTATGCCTTTCTGACCAGATAGACACACATACACACACATACACACACACACGCACACACACACACACACACACACACACACACACACACACACACACACACACACACACACACACACACACACACACACACACACACACACACCAGTTGACAGCAGTGAAAATAAAACCCTACCTATCTACATACACTGACTACAGAACTAAGAACTTTAAGCAAGTGCCATGACACAAATCTGACTTGTACAAGGATGCATGACAACTTATAGTGGATGACACTGCTAACTTATAGTGGATGGCATCAGTGGTGAATGTTTAAGAGAAGAAGATAGGAGGCCTGCATGAAAGGATAGCTAGCCATATTCAACTGTGAACATATTAAATTTCTTCATGTTACCAGACTGATGAATGTGCAAAGTGTAGTATTTGGTATTGTGTTTCCAATGTGCAGTTATACTTTAAGAGACAGTTTTACAAACTATATGCAAACAGGTGTCCACATTACTCTAAGTATTGGAAAATGTGAATGTGTATTGCCATTATAAAGATGTGTGTGATATATAAGAGAACATTTGTTATTTACTTCTGTAGTGTATTTGGTCTATTTGTGAACAAGTACTGAGGGACCAAGTTTCAATTTTAATGTGTACAAGTAGCACATGACTATAGCATAAATATGCGTTCTTTCCTTAAAAAGTACCTTCCCTTTGTTTTTGTTTTTACATGTACTTTCATGGGGTGAAGACCAAATGGACAGTAAACAAAAGTAGTACATGCTATAGTGCACTTTGCATAGCATACCACATAAAAGCAGGTTTGGGCAATGGATGGCAAAGTGTTTGCCCATGTGTGATACTCATTTCTACTCTTTCCCTGTTTGTGCATAGTTAAGCAGCAAGCAGACACAAGCCTCATTGAAAATAATGACAGTTCTAAGTACTAAGTTTATGAAACACACCTGCTACTTAGCTGATTCTGTGGCAGCTGGTGTAAATGCAGCGACACGTTTCTTTTCGAGTCCAGATGATACAAGTTTCAAATCCAAGTGTATGTAATAGTTTGAAATAAGTAGTGATAATACAATAAAATCATTAGTTATACTACATTCACTGTGTGTTAGTGCATGCTACCTTACCACAGCATGTTTAAGCAGCATTGCACGGAGATAACCACACCAAAGAAGAGCTGTTCACCATCCCTTGCCATTGGTGCAGGATGTGAAACTCCATGCAAACATAATGGCCAAAAAGTGAAAGGCTGCAATACTTTTTTGTTACTGATGTGTGCTATGTGTGATTCCATTTTTTGACCAGATTAAAGGTGTTAAAGTGGGGTAGATAGGAAAGTGGTGGACATGGGGGCGGGGAGCAGGGGGGGGGGAGAACAAAAAGAAACCAATATAGGAATGTGCAGGAAGGAGATAGGATAGAACCACAGCCATCCACTTCTTCAACAGTGAAGCATGAAAATATGGAACAGAATATTAGCTGAATTTTGACTGTCACCTCAAGAAAGAGGGCTGACAACAGTGCAATCATGTTGTACAGCCACTTGGACTGAACCAAGTGTGTCAAGAAGACATGTGTGTGAAGGGAAGAGCTATGTATGGGACATAAAAAAAAAAAAAAATATATATATATATATATATATATATATATATATATATATATATATATATATATATATATTGTTTTTATTTGGGACAAGTGACCTTTTTCTTTTTTTTAACTTCAGTAAGCTAGGAATGTTGGGTAAGGGACATGGGTATTTCTGGGTCAGAGAAGTAGGGTAGGTGAGGAAGCAGATGCAAACAAACAGGACAAACAAGAAAAAACAAGGGGATTATAATGGACACAAAAGGTTCAGGGACAACACAGCTGGGATTAGGGAGGTAGGGGACAACAGAAGCCCATGTCTGTCAAACATGGGGGCAGTGAGAATCCAGTCCTCACTTACAGGAATGTCATCACAGTCCCCTTACTCTGCTGGCTGCTGGACTGCTTGACGTCTCTTCCTCCTATGTCCCTGGAGAGAGAGAGCAGCCTCTCCATCTGGAGTAGGATTGCACCAATGGTGCTGTGCATGACCCCACACACCAACCCTGACATCTCCTGGCGGGTGATAAAATCCCCACCTCCACTAGTACTCACATTAGTACAGAGTGTGAGAAATGTAGTTACATCAAGAATCTAGAATCCATGCTCTCTATCACTTAAAACAGTAATACAGAGAAGGTTGTCAACTCACAGACCACTACCTATTCACATAGTACCACTACTCATACACATACCACTACTCATACACATAGTATGCATCAAAAACATAAATCCACATATGTGGAGGTTCTCTCAAACAACTTATCAAAACAACAGAAACCTCCAAACTACAAGACTGGTAGAGCTAACACAGTCCTCACAGCACCCATGATACACAGCAACACCAGTGTCTCGCCTACCAAGCTCATAAGGTGTAACACTCAAAAACAAGTTTTCTTGTCATTGGAGACTCAATAGTGAGACACACAGAAGTCCCACTCACCAGGCTGGACAAGGAAAAAGTCATGGTCAGCTGCATGTCCGGTGCCAGGATTCATCATATCACACATGCACTCAAGTCTCTCATCAAGTACCGTTATGACTCTGTCATAGCTCATGTTGGTGTGAATGACCTGAGATGTATATCTCTGGACCATATGAAGAGAGACATGGTTGAGCTCTCTGAGTATGTGTTCTAGGCAGGTATGTCCCTAGCCTTCAGCAGCATACTACCCTCACCTAGAATGATGCCACAGTATAAACAAAAATGATTGATTTCAATAATTGGCTATGGTTGAAAACCTCACTGCTTTGCCAGAGACAGTTTGCATCTGGCACCCCTAGGTTTTCAGCTGCTGGCAAATGCTCTTTTCTCCCCCATAGTGCTTTTTTTTTAGGCAAGGTCTCAAAAACAACATTATCAATGTGCAATTATCCAGTTAGAACAAAATAAGGGTCATGTAGCTATATGCTAAGAACTTAAACCAAAAACTGCACTCCCTGGAAGCACTTCTATCAGTAGAAGATGTGGATGTCTGTGCAGTCACAGAAACCTGGTTTAAGACCTCAGAGATTACCCTGACCCTGCAAGCCTACTATGCCTTCCACACCTTTAGACCACAAAATGAACATGTGAAAACCAAAGGAGGTGGTGTTTCAATCTATATTAGAGATAAATTCACCTCTCATGGAGTTACTCTAGATCCAGGTTACAGTCGGTAAGACTCCCATTCAAGTCTTAGCCAGTTATAGATCCCTCTCTGTGGGTCATGACACCCATGAAGTCTACTTAACTAAACTAAAGACAATCCAAATTTTACCAAACATGCAGTGGTTATGGGAGATTTCAATTATCCCATCATCAACTGAGAAACCTACGCTAGCCCAAACTCACTAGCACCAAAGTTCCTTAACTTTGTGAATTCAAATGCCCTGGAACAAATTGTGCATACCTCGACAAGAGGAACAAATATTCCAGATCTGGTCCTCATCAACATATCAAACAGGTGCATTGCTGCAACTGTTGGACCCTCATTAGTTAAAACTGACCACAAACCAGTCACCTTTGAACTGACACTAACACCAGAACTCACAAAGGATGAAATCAGACTATAAAACTTCATCAAGTCAAACTGTATCCTCCTAGGTGAAAGTATAAATGCATTCCAATCCCAACCCCAAGCTGAAAGTAGTAACTCTGCTGAAGCTCACACTAAAGCCCTGTACAATCTCTTGCATAAGTGTATAAACTCAACTGTACCAGAAAGAATCAAAGCCAGAACCCCAAGTAAAAACAAGCTGCCATGGTGGACATCCAGCATCAACAAACTCTACAATAAATGCAAAAAGTTGCTGTCTAAGAAAACAGAGGGGAGGCCTCAACAATGGAAAAGCACCCTCAGCAGCCTCAACAGGCAAATAAGACAACTTGTCAAATCCTACAAGAGTTCCTTTGAGAGAAACCTAGCAAGTACTGCCAAGGATAACCATAAGGCCTTTTACAGCTACGTACTTAAACTAAAGGGTAGGATCCAAGCATGTGCAGAACTAGTGGCCAAAGGTATCAAACACACTGACTCCACAGAAATAGAAAACCTTCTAGTGGATAGGTTTGGCAAAACTTTCACTTCCTTATCCCCTCCTAACTTACAACAAACCCTCCTCCAAACTCCCCTTCACCGCGTATCTGAAGAGCAGGTCCTTAAAGCCCTGTCCAAGGCAAAAAACACAGCCTCTGTGTGACCATATAACATACCAGGCTATCTTCTAAACAGGCTACAACATGAACTAGCATCACCACTCTGTATCCTTTTGAATTATAGCTTAACCAAAGGCTTTGTTCCTGCAGAATGGAGAAGAGCTACAGTTATTCCCCTCCATAAATGTGGCCTGGCAACAGACCTGGGGAATTACAGACCAGCCTCGTCTGTAAGACCATGGAACGTATCATAATGAACCTCATACATAAAGACATAGGTGATCTCCAAACTCTGGATCCTACTTCGGCTTTGTGAAGGGCAGATCCTGCCTGTTAAATCTGGCAGATTTCTTTGAAAGTGTGATTAAGGCCATTGAAGAGGGCAAATCTGTGCACACACAGCATACCTCAACTTGGCAAAGGCTTTTGACACAATTCCACATTCAGGCATTACTGATAAACTTAGCAATCTGAATGTAAACCCCTTTGTTGTAAGATGGGTTGCCAACTGGCTCACAAACCGGACACATACTATCAAAGTGGTTAACTCCACATTAACCAACAGACCTGTTACCAGAGTGGTGCCACAGGGGTCAGTGCTGGGCCCCCTATTGTTTGGTATATACTTATCAGAAGTTCTGGTAAAAACTAAGGGGTTGCGGCTGATCAAGTTTGCAGATGACGACAAACTAGGCACAACAACTGAATCTTCAAATGATGTCAGTATCCTCCAGGAGGGTCTCACACAGATCAATGACTGGTGTATTAGCCATGGTCTCAGACTGAATGCAAAACAATACATCATCATTCCCTTTGGCACAAACAATGTCCCTTCACACTATCAAATCAACAATACCCTAAGTATCCATGAAGTGGTAAGGGATCTGGGATCACTGGTTGACTGTGACCTTAACTTTGACCACCATGTATCTACTGTAGTAAGCAAAGCTTTCCACGTAGCATATTTGATTAGAAAAGCCATCGCCTTGAGAGAAAAAGAAGTTAGACACCCACCCCCCATACTCGGCACGTATCTGCCCCATACGTGAGTATAACGCCCCATTCATCATGTACCATACTAAGCACCTGCAGCAATTAGAGGACCTCAGAGGTTTCTAACAAAGAAGATCAAGGGTCTCCACCATGTGCCTTACACAGACTGACTAAAGTCCCTGTCACTATACTTCGTATCATATAGACATCTAAGGGAGACTTATGCCTGGTCTACAAAGCAATCCAAGACCCAGACATAATGAACTTGCTGCATATCCATAAATCAAATGGGTCTAGTGCTACCCGTTCCAGGGACTTAAATATGGCCTGCAACTTAAACAGGACATGCTGGAGGGACAGATTTATGTCCCACCAACTGCCATGTCTTTAGAACAGGCTACCAATTCATGTAAGAGAGGGCACCTCTATGACAATGTTCAAGAGAAACCTGAACAAGTTGATGGGGCACTGTAAATTCTTACTGGGATAGTGCCCACAACTCTCTTGAACATAGGCAGTTATCACTAAATGCATTTTTGAGTACTGACTAGCACTTCTATGGTATTACATTGGGTTGAAACGGCTAGGCTTAAAATGACCTCTGAGTTGTATAGCCTAGTAATCTCCTATGATCCTATGATCCGGGAGGGTACCACAGCACCAGCTGCCAGGGTAGTGCTACCTGAGGGGGCAGGTAGTGTAGATGCAGAAGAGGTAGTACTCCAAGCTGGGTCCCAGATGTGCTGGGTGTTGGTGCCTGAGCCATTGGATCAGGAGTAGAACTAACTCCCTGAGCTCTAAAGCTATTTTGTGATTGGTTAGAGATGGATGACATGGAAAAGTTTTGATGACAAATAAAAAAAAAAAGAGAGACAAGGGTTGAGATGGGGAAAAAAGAGAAAATTAGTACCATCATATTTGACATACAATGCATTATCACAATAATACAATTTATCTGGAAGTTTACAGTTAAGTATACTTTCTAACAACTACAAATTACAATTATGGATTGCTCAAAGTAATCTTTGCAATGTATAGATATTGCACATATGCTTTGTCCAATTAAACAGAATAAAATTAACAGCAGGGCAGCAAAGTAAAAGGAGGTGTAGTTACAATATATATTAAAGACATACACACCTCCAGGCTTGTCAAACAGTATGATGCACAGGAGACACTCCAGGTGCAGTTAACCATTGACAAGACCATATTCAAATTATAGCTAGCTACAGGTCCCCAACTTTAACTTAAGATGCCCACTCCACCTATCTGGACCTGTTCAAATCGATTAGGATTCAACCCTTTACCTGATCTTGGGCGACTTTAACTATCCAACCATAGACTGGAAGAACTACTCATGCCAAAACACAAATGCCTAGAGATTCCTTGATTTCGTCAGTGCAAATGCCTTGGACCAGCTGGTCAACACCCCCACAAGAGGTGATAATATCCTGGACTTGGTATTAACCAACATGAGTAACCACTGCAGCATCCCTACAGTGTCATCCTCCCTGGTAAGATCTGACCAAAAAGCAGTCACTTTCAAAGTCACCATCTCCCTCAATCCTACCCCCAGCTAGAGTCAAACAAAAGAAACTTCTGCAAAGCTGATTACAACTTCCTGGGGGAAGGTATAAACAGCTTCACAGCCCCTCCATAGGAACTGGCACATATGTCCAAATCTACACCAAAGTACTATACAAGCATTTATATAGCTGCATGAAATCAGGAATACCCAAAAGAACAAAATCCTCCTCCTCAAGGAAGAGTAAATCTGTCTGGTGGACATTTGCAATAAATAAACTGTATAATAAAAAGAAAAAAAATTGCTATCCAGGCCCAACAAGGAGCAGGTGCCTAATTAGAAGCATTCTCTCCTTAGTCAGAATAAGCAAATAAGAGTACTAGTGAAATCCTCCAAAGCAAATTTCGAATCCAAACTGGCCACATCTACTGAAGACAGTCATAAAGTCTTCTTCACCTATGTCTGCAGTCTCAAAGGAAGCATTCAGATCTGCTCAGAACTGGTGATCAATGACACCATATACACAAATGCTATAGATATAGCCAACCTGCTGGTTGACATGTTTAGTGAAAACTTCACCCATCTGCCCCCATCAGTAAATCAGGACATCCCCAGCACCTGCCTCCTCCCCTTATCTCTTAGGTGCAAGTCATCACTGCCCCCTCAAAGGCAAAATGATACAGCCTCCATGGGACCCAATAACATCCCAGGCTGCATCCTACATGAACTCAGGCAGCAGCAACAGTAGGCACCCTATTCAACCAAAGCCTGAGTACCAGCTTCATCCCAGCCAAGTGGAGGACAGCCACTGTCATCCCTTTGCACAAAGGTGGAGCATCCACCGATCCAGGAAATTATAGACACATCAGCCTAACTAGCGTGATCTACAAGGCCATGGAACGGATTATCATGGACCTCATTAACAAGGACATTGGCAACCTCCAAACACTTGATCCCACACAGTTTGGATTCGTCAAGGGGAGTTCATGCCTGTTAAATTTGGTTGACTTCTTTGAGACAATCACCAAAGTCATAGACGAGGGGAAGACGGTACACACCACCTACCTTGACCTGGCCAATGCCTTTGATATTAATCCCCACTAGGGTATAATAGATAAAACTCTCTCAACTAGGCATCAATCCATATGTTACCAGATGGGTAGCAAACTGGTTCACTGATAGAACCCACCTAGTCAAAATAGGGGAAGCCACCTCAAGCAGTAGACCCGTAACGAGTGGTGTACCCCAGGGATTGGTCTTGGGGCCTCTGTTGTTTGGGATATACTTTTCTGAGGTGCAGGCCAAAACAAGTGGGCTTTGGCTGACCAAGTTTACAGATGACTGCAAGCTGGGTGCTGTCATCAATTCCCCTAGTGATGTGGACATCCTCCAAGAAGGTCTCACCCAAACAAATGACTGGCGCCAGAAACATGGCTTCAAAATGAATGACAAAAAATGAACCATCATCCACTTTGAGGAGAGTGACATCACCACAGATTTTCACATTAATAACAGGGTCCTAAGCATGCAATCAGTTGTGAGGGCCTTGGACACTCAGGTAGATAGCAAACTGACTTTTGACCACCATATTGCCTCCATTGTATGGAAGGTTTTCTACATGGCCTACCTCATTATTAACAGTATCTCATACAGGGACAAGGAGGTCATAACATCCCTGCATTCTTTCATTATAAGACCCATTATTAAGTACAATTCCCCTTTCAGCATGTACCTCAGAAAGCACATGCAGCAGCTGGGAAGACCACAGTGGTTCCTCACCAGGGGACTTCATGGCCTCAAACATCTACCCTACACAGATAGACTAAAAGCCATGCCCATCTACTCAGTCTCATAAGACTCCTCAGAAGTGATGTCTGTCTGACATACAGAGCAATCTCAGACCCTACCTTGATGGGACTGCTGCATAGGTTCATAGGTTCATAGGTTGGTGCTAGGCTATCGGCCCTAGGGCCTATACAAGCCTAGCCATAACAATTCCCTGGCTATTTCTTCCCACAATATTTACTTCCTGGACCCCTGTCTAACAGGGCAACTGACTTGATCCCGGGGGTGAATTTCCTATCTCCCATCCAGTCATCAAGGTTCCTTTTGAAGAGGGCCAAAGAGGCGCTCTGCTTGACATGTATGGGCAGTCTATTCCAGAGTCTGGGGAGTCTCTGGGTCAGGAACCTATCCCTCCAGCATGTTTTGTTCATTGTGATGACAAGGTTTAGATCCCTGGAGCATGTGGCTCTGTGGGATTGGAATTTCTTTAAGTGTAGCATGTCCAACAGCTCTGGGTTTGACATGGCCTTGTATGTTAAGCAGAGATTGCTTCTGAGTAGACAATATGAAACAGAGTCTAGCTGGAGTTTTTTTAGATGGTCAGCATAGGGCATCTTCTTTAGGCCTGTGATTCTTTTAGTGAGGTATTTTTGTGGCCTTTCCAGTTGTTACAGATGTATTGAAAGGTACATACCAAACGGGGCATTGTATTCTATAATGGGTCTAATGAGGGATGAGTACAGTGGGACAATAACCTCCATTTTTCTGGATGAAAAGCCCTTAGTGATGAGGTGTGCTACACAGATGGATTTCCTGACTGTTGTGGCAATATGGTTATTGAAGGTGAGACCACTGTCCCCCTGTGTCCCTAAGTCACTTATCACACTTTCAGTGTTTAGTGTACTGCCACCTATGTGGTAATTCACAGGTATATGTTTTTTTCTAAAGGGGATAACTATACATTTCTTGGCATTGAGCTTGAGCACATGGCTCTGGCACCAAGCATCTGTTTCTGTAAGTCCCTTTTGCAGATTTTCCACATCTTTTAGGGATTCAGTAATGTCTCCCAGTTTGCAGTCATCTGCAAACTTTGTTAGCCAGAGTCCCTTAGTGTTGGCCTGTACTTCAGAGATGTAGATGCCAAACAAGGATGGTCCCAGGACTGAACCATGAGGTACTCCACTTGTAACTTATCTGGAGCTGGATTTGGAGATGGCTGCTTTTACAGTCTGAGTTCTGTCAGTAATCCAGTTGACAACCCATCGAGTGACGTAGGGATTAATGCCCAGCTTAGTAAGTTTATCTATGATTCCTGAGTGGGGGATGGTGTTGAAGGCCTTGGCGAGGTCCAGATAGGCTGTGTGGACCGCCTTACCCTCGTCCACAGCTCTGGAGACTGATTTGAAGAAGTCAATCAGGTTCAGGAGGAAAGATCATCCCTTCATGAACTGGGTGGAGTCCAGTGTTTGAAGGTTGCCAATGTCTTTGTTTATAAGTTCCATGATAATACGTTCCATGGCCTTGCAGATCAGGCTCGTCAGACTCATGGGATAGTAGTTCTCATGATCCAAGGTGGATCTCCCCTTGTGGAGTGGGATAAGTGTAGCTGTGCACCACTTAGTGGGTACGAAGCCTGAGGTGAGGCTATGATTAAACATGACACTTAGGTGAAGTGCCAGTTCATTTTGTAGTTCATGTAGTACGTAGCCCGGGATGTCATCTGGTCCCATGGATGCTGTATTCTTAGCTTTGCGGAGTGCAGTTTTTATCTGTGTGGCCATTATTACCAGAAGTTTGCAATCTTTCAGTATTGGATGGTCCCTTTGGGGGTGAGAGGGGGGTGAAGTTGGCACTGAGTCAATCTGCCAAGATATTGGCAATATCCTTGGGATCAGTATATTTAATGCCATTCTGTTGTATCTCAGAGCAGATCTGAGCATTGCCATTTAGATTTTTGACATAACTATAGAATGCCTTGTGGTTGTCTTTGGAATATTTGGCAATTTTATTTTCATAACTAGCTTTGGAGGATTTTATGAGGGATCTCAGCTTCTTACTGAGGCTGGTAAGGGAGTTTTTTCATCCTGGGATTTTCCTTTTTTCTGCAACAGTTTCTTCCTTTTGTTGTAAAGTTTGTTTATGGCAGGGGACCACCAGATTGGCTTCCTTTTTTTGGAGGAGAGCATCTTGGTTCTGTTTGGGAAGTGGATGTGCTCGTACAGTGCCTTAGTGTAGGATTCAGCTGTTGAACTTTCAGTTTCTGTCTGCATGGGTTTCATGAAGTTTGTCACTTCTGACTTAAGTAGCAGGAAGTTGGCTTTGGAGAAGTTTTTTACAGAGGTTTCCTTACAGGGGTGGGGGAGGGATGCGGATGCCAAAGGTGATTAGCTTATGGTCAAACCTGACCAATGAGGGAGTGACCATAGGTGTGGAGCATCGATTTCCCATGTTGGTAATGACTAGGTCTAGGATATTGGAGCCTCTGGTGGGACTATGGATTAGTTGATCCAGGGCATTGGAATTTATGAATTCCAAGAACCGTTGGGCAAAGGTGATGGCATATGATGAATAGTTTTCCCAGTTAATGGCAGCGTAGTTGAAATCACCCAGTATTAAGGTGTTTGGTTGCATCTTAATATTTTCCAGTATGTTTAGAAAGGTGTAGTGAGAGTCTTGGGTTATGGTGGGGGATCTGTAGCAAGCTACACTTTGGATTGCAGTCTTACCTAGTGTTAGTTGCACCTGGAGAATTTCAGATGCAGTGTGTTAGGCATCTAGCCTGGTGGTGTGAATATCCTTGGTGAATATGGACACTCCTCCACCTTTAGACTTTCGGTCCTGGTTTGGTGGCCGAAAAGTGTGGTAAGTGTTGTTGCCTGATATTGCAGGTATGCTCTCTGGAGCTTTGAACCAGGTCTCAGTTACTGCACAGTTATCGATGTTCTCCATTTTTGGGAGTGCCTCGAGAGAGTGCATTTTGAGGTTTAGACTTCTAGCATTGGGTAGCATTACCTTCAGATTTTGCATGCTTGTACCTGTTACAGTGGTGGTTTTGTCCTTTGAACTAGTCAAGCTCCACTCAAGTAACCTGCACACGTGACCTCAACCTGGTCTGTGACATCAATAGGACTTGGTGGGACAGATTTGTGTCCCAGAGGCTCCCTCTTCTGTGGAATAGACTCCCTCTCTTCATCAAGCAAAGTACCTTAATCACCCTTTTTAAGCACAACCTATATGGGGAACAGAAAATACACCCCTGGGATTCCACCTGTGTCCCTGCTGGACAGGGGAATTGAATGCTGACTTATTGGAACATGGTCTAAATTCTTGTCTGGGCTTGTAAGGACCTGAGGGCCAATAGCCTAGTAACATCCTATGATCTTATGTAGAATTTAATTTATGCAATATTTTTAAAAGATTGCACTATTTTATACTTAGAATTTTTGTTATTTGAACCCACAATGTCTGACTACAGTCTTAGTTGTGCTACAGACTGAAGCATGCATGCTTGCTTTCACAGTTAGGATATGCATGCATACTTTGCTACAACTGTATAAAAGGAAACAAATAAATTGTTTTTCATTTGAGTAACAATAATACTTCTCTTTTGCTACATCCATATCTCCTGCTTCCCTCAGTCTTTCTAGACACTCAGCATGAAGCACCCTTTTCACAATGAGTTCTGCATTAGCTGTGTAAAGAAAAGTAGAAAACAGGAGAGCATTATGCATATCAGTCTTGCCTATATTCAGCTTTCTATCTAATTTCTCATTATTAGTATACTTACACAACTGTCGGATGTTGCTCGTTCTGAACTCATCCAGCCATTAGTTGAGTGTATCCCTCTTGTGCCTTTTTAGATCATTAAAGTGGTGCCTACAGTGTTCTCCAGTAAGTGGAATGCTAGTCACACAGGATACAACCTTGATCAGACTATTCCAAGCCTCAGACTTGTACTGGGAGCCAGTATTGTCCACTGCAAAAGCCTTTGGCTGTGGTGCTTTACAAGGAGCCAAATAAAGATTCTGGATGCCTGATCACCCCACCTCTGCACCCTAAATTGGGCACATTCCCTTCTAACACCAGACATGTCTAACCAGAAAATACAGCAACAGATAATAATGATTTCCCATCAATGCATGTTATCATGTTTACTGGTAGTATCAAACCCGAACAATGATGCCAACCATGTTTACAACAGTGTCAAACAGAGGGGAAAGCAGTTTTGGAAATTGAAAGTTCAATCTGACACTTGCCATTAGTTTGAGGGTTGTTTGCTGCTGTAACTGTTAGGTGATTTAACTTTGCAGACATGCTGGGGCATAAATTTCATGACATGACACATATTTGGTTTGGCTTTATATACTGATAAAATTGATTTTTACAGTGTGGGATTCATACCCATGCACAAGAGACAAAACATTTTCTTCTACAGCTGCGAGGTTCCATCTTTCAAACACAAAAAAAGTGTTGCACATAGTCATGAATTATTTGTAAATACAGTTGACAGTTTGAGGTGCTATCCATGTATGTGTGTGACCTGAAAAGGTCCTTGTTTATGCATTTGTTTGTGTATGTGTCTTACTGAAGTGTGAAGGCCATCCAGGTACAGATAGCAGAATTATACTTACAGACGTATAGTAGACAGTATACCCTCAGTCATACATCTGAAAACATAATAATGGTGCATCATCTCTCATACATATAATTCATATGTGCTCCACTGCTATGCATAGTTATTGTTATTTATAATTATGTATGAATTGTTCTAAGTGATATTTAATATAATGTGAAATGGATAACAGTAAAAACATCTGGAGCATCCTCTATTAGAACACAGGACCATGTGTTTGGCAGCTCTACATTTACACCTGTTGTCACAGGAATATCGAAACACTACTTGAATATTTTACAGTTCATTACTATTAACTGAACTGTAACAACAGTAAAAGTATATTGAACTTCTTGTATTAGAATTCAGGACCACCTCTCTGTATTTCAGCCCTATACTTACACCTGCTGCCATAGGAATAGCTAACTAGCAGTTAGATATTTCCTTTTTCATTATTAACTTCTGTGCATTACCTGCCATGCAATGCCACTTAGTATGTTTGTGTGCCACCCAACACACTTGATACAATGTATCCATTTTGAAATTGGCTACTGTCTGCTTCCTCTCAGCAGGTGTTCTTTGCCTGCAGCTGTTAGGGAAGTTGCTAACCACTGTGCAACATCTCTAAGCTGTGTTGTGTGATGGAAAGCAAAAAATGCAACAATGTATACTTTCTGACATTTAGAATGTCTACATACTGTCTGCAGATGTTCTATCCACTTCCTGTGTGGCCACTAGTCTAGGTTTGCATGATATTAAGCATTGTGCAAATGAGATAAGCACAGCTAAACTTGTTTAACCTTGTGATCAGTGTTTATTAGGTGTTACCATTAAAAGACAAGGATAGGACTTGAACCCTGATTTACAGATAGTATATGCTATATGGCTAAATGTGTTTAGCAGATGTGCTACACACAGGTGATTCACAGATGTAGATCTATTGCTGATCAAAGAAGTATATTATATGACATTTATTTTGTTTATCCATTTCCAGTGTTTGTGCTAAGCTGCACACCACACAAATACTGGCATTAAAACAAGAAATGAAAAGAAAAAAAATAAATCTTAAAACAAAATAAATGTTATTACATATGAAAGATTTTTACATAAATCTGGATTTAAACACTCATGCCAATGAGCCTTCAAAGCACAGTGTAAGAGTGGCTTATCCCTCTTTGCTGCAGAAACAGCTTTGCAACAGAGAATGAAAATCATTCTGCATACAAGCAAGTCCAAAATCATTCACAATATCAACAAGACATATGACACTTGAACACTTTTGATATGTTTGTAGATGTATTAATTTCAGATTTAGTGCAATTAGTGATCACACAACCATTTCTGACTATTTGTTTGGAGAAATGCAGTTCTGTCTTATCTCTGTATGGTGTTCAGTCTCCTCTTATCTAAGCAGTAATCTGACACAAGCAGTATGCAAGGAATATTGTATCACTGTGGTTAAAATGTCAGGGAATATTAAATGGCAATAATATACAGTTTTCAACCAATGCAGGGGAGATTAGATGTTACTGAACAGAAACTGTGAAATGTGTACTGTTTACTTTTAAATCATTGATACAATTACTTCTCCATTTTGTAAGTCTAACCTGGCTGACACACCCACTAGAGGTAAGGGAGTCTGAATTGCTGTTGTTTTCCTTCTCCCTACCAGTAATCTTTCACAGTTGCAATCCATTATCAACAAACTGAGGGAGTGCCTGCACTATGTTTACATTTGCAACATGGAGCCAATAATTTTGGATTCAGCAATTCGAATGAGTTCAAACCTCATTTGCAGTTTCACCATACTCACAGCCCTGAATCTACACTATAGAAAGGTAATCATGTAGCTAGGAAACCTGAAGGTAAGGAGACTTGTTTATGTGGATAACACAGTTGAAGATTGCTATTACTTTGGATTTATCTGCACAGAAGAGTACTTACTGATCTTGATAAGGTAAGATTACCTTTTTTAGTTAGATACTGGATATGCTCAGATGTCAGAAAAATATGTATGCATTAGCAAATGCTACTTTTATCTGTATGCACTTTTTAAAAGTTTACTGATGGGTATAGTCATTTTGGTCAGGGCATGTTACATTCACAGATGCATGGCCTTATTAATTTTCATCACGTGCTAAATGTTGCAACTGTTTCCCTTTACAATGTTCTGTTGTTATTTCTGTGAACTGTAAATGTCCTATACTGTAAATGACACAGGGGTGTTAGCCTTTTAGGATGGCCCATAAACACCTGTAGAGGAGTGCTGGCAACAAGTACAGGTGACTATCAATTGCATCAAAATGAATGTTTTTTTAGTAATTGTGTACACATGTTTTGGGGCAGTTTCTTTGATAGCAGTTATGGCAATTCACTGCAAGTTCTAATTCCTTTCTTTGTTAACAAAATGTCATTTGCTTTTTGTTTTGGGGGCGGAGGACCAAGTACCATGCCTGTGATGGCACATAGAAAATTATTAAGAGGTTTGCTTTGCTATTGTTACTCCCCTAGTTTTGGATCAAGCCTTGCTTTGTGTCTGACTGTGATATATAAAAAACACATAAATCCTTTTTTGTATTTGAATATAGGTTCATAGGTAGGTACTAGGCTATCGGCCCAAGGGCCTAAGTAAGCCTAGCCAACAAGGTTCTCTAGCTTACGCCAACCCAAGAAAGTTAATTTCCTGTGCCCCTGTCGAGCAGAGCCACAAAAGTGATCTCCGGGGTGAATTACCTATTTCCCATCCACTCATCAAGATTTTTTTGATGAGTGTTAATGAGGAAGTTTGCTTGACATAGATGGGTAGCTTGTTCCAGAGTATGGGAAGTCTCTGGAACAGGAATCTATCCCTCCAGCATGTCCTGTTTATTGTGGTGACAAGGTTTAGGTCCCTAAAGCATGTAGCTCAGAGAGATTGGAATTTCTATAGGTGTAGCATGTCCAGCAGCTCTGGGTTTGACATAGCTTTATATGTTAGGCAGAGATCACCTCAGAGTAGGCAATATGCTACAGAGTAAAGCTGGAGTTTTTTGAGATGGTCAGTATAAGGCATCTGTTTGAGGCCAGTAATCCTCTTTATGAGGTACTTCTGTGGCCTTTCCAGCTGCTGCAGATGTCTTGTGAGGTACATTCCAAAAGAGGTATTGTACTCTATAATGGGTCTAATGAGTGTCGAGTAGAGGGGAACAATGACCTCTTTTTTCCTGGATGAGAACCTTTTTGTGATGAGGTGTGCCATGTAGAAGGATTCCTGACTACTGTGGCAATATGATTATCAAAGGAGAGACTACTGTCCATCTGGATCCCAAGGTCTCTTATCACACATTCGGCATTAAGAAGACTGCCGCCTATGTGGTAGTTCATGGGTACAGAGTTTTTACCAAAGGGGATAACAAGGCACTTTTTGACATTGAGCTTGAGGCCATAGCTCTGACACCAGGCATCTGTCTCACTGAGGCCCTTCGGTAGGATGTCCACATCATTTGAGGACTTGACTAAAGTTCCTAGCTTGCAGTTATCTGTGATCTTCATTAGCCAGAGGCATTCTGTGTTAGCCTGTACTTCAGAGAAGTAGATACCAAACAGGAGAGGTACCAGGACTGAACCCTGTGGTGTTCCAATTGTCACTGGTTTGAAGTCAGATTTTGAGTCTGAAACTTTTACAGTGTGGGTTCTGTCAGTGAGCCCGTTGGCAACCCATCTTGTGACATAGGGATTTATACCTAGTTTAGTGAGTTTAGCTATAATTCCAGAATGAGGGATGGTGTCGAAAGCCTTGGTAAGGTCAAGATAGGCTGTGTGAACCACCTTATCCTCGTCTATGGCTTTGGTGACTGCCTCAAAGAAGTCAACCAGGTTCAGGAGGCATGATCTACCTTTTACAAACCCGAACTGGGTGGGGTCCAGAGTTTGGAGGTTACCAATGTCTTTGTTTATGAATTCCATGATTATATGTTTCATGGCCTTGCAGACCAGGCTCGTCAGGCTAATAGGGCGATAGCTCCCAGTATCAGTGGTGGCTCCCCCTTTGTGGCATGGGATAACTGTTGCTCTGCGCCATTCATTGGGCACAAAGCTTGACATGAGGCTATGATTGAACGTGGTGCTTAGGTTGGGAGCCAGTTCGTTCTGAAGTTCATGTAAAATGCAGCCTGGGATGTTGTCCAGTCCCATGGATGCTGTGTTTTTGGCTTTAGAGAGTGCTGCTTTTACCTGTGCAGTTGTGATTACAGGGACTCTGTATTCTTCCTTTATGGATATGGGCCCTTTAGGGGGTGAGAAGGGGGTAAAGTTAGCAGTGAACCTATCTGCCAGGATTTTGGCAATATCAGTTGGTTCTGTAATTTTTGTGCCATTGTGCTGTAACTCACAGCAGATCTGGGTGTTGCCATTGAGAATCTTGACATAGCTATAGAATGCTTTGTGGTTGTCCTTAGAATCAGTGGCAATCTTGTTTTTGTAGCTAGCTTTGGAGGATCTTATAAGGGATCTCAGCTTCTTACTGAGGCTGACCAGGGAGCTCCTCCACTCATGGGATTTTACTCTCTTTTGCAACAGTTTCTTCCTTCTGTTGTAGAGTTTGTTTATGGCAGGGGACCACCAGATTGGCTTCCTTTTTTTGGAGGATAGCATATTGGTTCTGTTTGGGATAGCAAATGTGAAAGAAGTGAATACATTGCTGCAGCACGGACCAATTCCACTTTAATTTTTATGAGTCCACAATGAACACAATTGACTCTACAGCATACACAGCACACACAGACTGAGCGCTTTCTTCCCTTCAATCAGGGACTTCATCAGAATTCTGATGTCAATTGTGTTCGTTGTGGACTCTTATAAAAATTAAAGTGGAATTGGTCCATGCTGCAGCAGTGCATACACTTCTTTCGTATTTTTTGTTCCTGACACTGCTTTGGGCTCCTTGTTTTTGATTTTTCTGTTTGGGATAGCACGATCCATGCACTCATGTAAGTGCTTATAGAGTGCATTTGTGTAGGATTCAACAGTCGCAACTGTATTGTCCATTGCATGGGTGTCATGAAGTTCGCCACTTCTGTCTTAAAAAGCATGAAGTTGGCTTTGGAGAATTTTTTTACTGTGGTTTCCTTAATGGGGGGTGGGGGCAGGATGTGGATATCTAAGGTGATTAGCTTATGGTCGGATCTGACCAACGAGGAGTTGACTTCAGGTGTGAAACACTGGTCACTCGTGTTGGTAATGACTAGGTCTAGGATATTGTTGCCCCTGGTGGGGGTGTAGATAAGTTGATCTAGGGCATTGGAATTTACGAATTCCAGAAAGCGCTGATTGAAGGAGTTGGTACATGAATAGTTTTCCCAGTTAATGGTGGAGTAGTTGAAATAATTATATTTTTTCTCCAGTAGGTAATATTGAAAAACTTCTTCCTTATGTGTTATCTAAGCAGGACTTTTATTTATGTGTATTATCCTTGTTTTCTTTTTTATGCCACCTAGGACTATGGCACCCAAATGTTCCAA
Source organism: Protopterus annectens (assembly GCF_019279795.1). Lineage (NCBI taxonomy): Eukaryota > Metazoa > Chordata > Ceratodontiformes > Protopteridae > Protopterus > Protopterus annectens. The sequence continues at coordinate 370,028,504 of NC_056741.1, read as the reverse complement.
TCCCCACAAACCCTCCATTCAGTGACCCTGAGAATGATGTAATTCTACAAGCCTTTTGGCAACAGGCTGTGGGGATATATCTGCAAAAATGCAAATTTGGCAGCAGATTGTGAAATATGTGAACACTGTTGTAGGCCACAGCATGACATATGATCAGGTGTGTCATAGGACCACTGACATGATTTCATCAGCCCAGAGGAGAGCAGCTGCAGTGGCTCATGAACTTATAGCTACTGCGAGTGGGCCTGCTACAGAGTCATCACGGACACCAAAAAAAAAAAAAAGAGTTACTGTCCGCTGTCAAGGATCTAGAGAGCTCAGTGGAAAGTGCACAACAGCATGTAATTGATGTTGTTTCTGCTATTTCAGGGAGGACAAGTATGTCCCAGGAGGAGCTTCTAGGTAGGCTTAACTATTGTAAATTGTGAAATTTTTCATGTATAGTAAAATGTTAACAGCAATATTTAGGTTTGCTTACCATTTTTTATTTGTTTGGGGGGTAGCTGAAACAGTTAACTTATTATTTTTAATTCTTTTTAATTCTGGTTCAATACACATGGGCTTGGGGTGGATGTGCCACCCAAGTTTCTGTTACATGCATTTTTAATGGACATATCAAAGGCCAAACCTTTTTCACACCCTGTGTTGCTGTTCATTTTAAAGCTGGTGTCCTTACCTTTTGCTTAACTTCTTCCAGGACCAACCTTCCTAGAAAATGGGGATTAATCTGCACAAGTTAAACATTTTATTTCAGCGCTAATCAGTTCACAGAAATCTTTATTTTAGCTGTACGTGTGATGTGGGTGTCAGTGTATTGATGTACTGTCTGTAATAGTGGCACCACTGTTAGTTATTTAGCATATGTTGAACTGTAGTAGTATAGCTATTAATTTCATTCCCATGTTTACAGTGGAAGAGTAGGATTCTTAGCACCTGATGTCAGAGTATCGGCAGACTCTGATGATGATGGTGGCCAAAAGAGGCACAGACAGGGGTACAGAGGTTAAATATGACACTGAGGTTGACATCCAGCCATCCTCTGTAATTCCATCAGACACAGCCTACACCAACCCATTCCAGTGATCCCTCAGCCATTGGATGGGTGGACAGTGAAACACTCAATCAGGGTAGTGTGGTTACTGCAGCTTCAGTGACTGTTGACTCTGGCTATAACCAAAGTGTGGGTGAGGTGCCATGCGAGAGGGTTAGGGATACTTGGAGGAGGCCTGCTTTCTATCCTCCACCTGATCCAACTGGGTCTTTCTGTGCCACTCGATATATGTTTAGGGCTGTCATGGAGGTGTAGAAATGTTCCAGTAGAGTCTCTGAGGAAATGCTTAGGGTTGTAGACATGGCAGAGGATGATATGTGTGACTGCCTCCACCATGTTGCCAATTCAATGGATCAGATAAATGACATGTTGGAATGGGTGGGGTCTGTGATGTAATATCTGCTGGGAGGGGGACGGCATTTATGTGGGCATAGGTCAGCCACATCATCTGATGTTAGCTGATATGGTCATGCCAGATCATTCTGCCTTAATGGCACTATTTCCATTACTTTGTCAATGGTTGAGGTGTCCACACCCAGACTAGGCAGGCCATGAGGTCATGGTCTTGGGTGTAATTGTGAGGAGAGCTCATCCAGCAGACATCAGTCATGTTCAGGTAGCGGGAGTGCATCCGAATGTGGGCGTGGAAATGCTAGTGCAACTTCTGGCAGAGTCAGTTCTCATGGTTGGATACAACAACAATGAACTGCCACCATTACCATGCACAGCTCACACCTGTCTGTCATATCAAGACAAAGACTTTGCACAGATCTTTGCTATGTTCTTGCAGAAACTCACACACCAGTTTCACCTGTAGTGCCCATACAGACACACACACAACAGTTACATGGTTCTGTCCTGAGGCTTAAAGTTCATTCTGTCTCAATGGCCATTTGATAATTTATCCAAATTTCTGCCTGTTTCTCTTTCTTTCTCAGATGCATTCACTTGTCTTTTGTATCAGCCCAGGCTTCCTTCACCCCCACTCCCACAACACCCTGTACAAATGAAGATAACTGTGTCATATCCTTGTTTTCTAAAGTTTGGATTCAGGGATACATAAGCTTTGTGTCTGATGCCCAGGTTGCATAGCTAACTTACTGCTTAGAATATTTGTTTTTTTTTATGTAATTTTGGTAAATGCATTGCTTTTCTACAGGTATTTGTAATGTATGCATGCCTCCCACACTCTTACAGCAAAAAAGTGGACCAAGCCATAAAAAGGTAGGACAAAGGCTGCACAATAGGGAGATTTTTTTAAATATTTTGGCCTTACAAAGTTCAAGACAGCTGACAAAATCAGTTTTTGCATCAATATTTTTAGGGTTTTTCTGAGGAATATGAAGTCTGAAAGTGAAATGTGTGCCATTTATTTCTAACTTCTCTGTTTAACGATTTTCTAGTACAAAAGTATAAGGCCAAACTGAGGACATTTGGTGAATATCACTAGTTTTGAGAAGTATGAATGTGTGAATCTTTGAAGCCTGAAACCTCTTACTAGATAGAGGACACAGGTATTCACATAAGTCACTGATGTCACATCTTGAAGTCATTGCTGTAAAAATCAACCACCTTTTACTTACTTACATTACCAAGTAACAATATGCAAGGATATGCCATTCATTTGTATTATTACACATTTTTGTTCTATTCCAGGTTCAGTACATACCTTGAAAATCCAGCAGTTGCTACAATTTTAGTTCAGGCCTGACTCTGTCTGATGCTAGGAGTACACAGGCATTACATGGGTAGGTAAAGGTTGTGGGTGTTACCTGGCATCAGTGTTACTAAATGTATGTGCATAGGAGGAAGGTTTTAGCCCCTTAGCTGATGAGTCAGTGTGCTATGTGTTGCCTCTTAGCCAATGCAAGGGCATATTGATCATGCCTACATCTCCCTACATCCACAGAAGCTGCTGGTTCCCCCTCTGACTCCTCACCTGTGAGTTGCTGTGATGACCTTGCCAGTGGTGGTGTGGTGTGTCCCTTCTTCTTCTTGATGCTGCTGAAGCTATTTTCTCAGGATGATGTTGTGAATCATGGCACAGACAGTGAAGATTTCAGTACTTGTATGTGGATTGTACTGCAGGGCTCTCCCAGATGTATCTAAGCACCAGAACAGTGACTTCAGCAGCCAGAGCACATGCTCATTGATATTTCTGCTTTGAGCATGTACCCTATTATGTCATTCTTCAGTGAGTGTGTGTGTGTATTTCTGATGGGTGTCATCAGCCAGGGTTCCAGTGCATAACCTGTACCCCCTAGTAAATGATCCTGTGGGATATCACCCCTAGTGAACATCTGATACAGTTGGGAGTTGTGCCAGATATGTGAGTTGTGGTAACTGCCTGGGTTCCCAGTACACACATTAAAGATGATTCCCTTAGCATAACACATGACTTGGTAGTTAATGGAGTGGAAGCCCTTTCTATTTATGGAGACCCTTCACTGTGCTTGGATTTCTGTATGTATACAATCTATGGCACCCAGTACATCAGGGTAGTGTGCTACAAGGTAGAACTCCTGCATATTTGTGGCCCTGTCCTCAGGTGTACTGGGAAAATATATATGGTCCCTGGTATGTTAGAGCATAGCATTCAGGAACTGATGAAGTATCCTGGATGCTGATGCCTGTGACTCTCCCAGCATGTCCCCTGTTGGTCTCTGAAAGGCTCTTGTAGCTAAAATTCTAAGTGCTACACATATCTTTGTCACCACCCCCTGTTTGCCCTTGGCCTGAGTTGAGAACAACAGAGGTTGCAGAGTTCCTGTAGTGTGTCTCTTTCTACCCTGTAGTGCTCTATAATTTCCTCCTTGTGCAGATTATGATAAGTTAAATGGGGTCTGAAACTTTTATCCTTCTTTGCCATGGTCTATTAGCAGCAGTGGCAGCAATTTAGACTTCAGCCTGTTGCACATAGACATGAATTCAAGCAACAGCAGCCCCTAACATTTTTTCTGCGTCGATTCCTTTCTGTGGATGTAGTCCAATAAGTTTTGGAATTCACAGGGAAAACCAGCACTGAGTCTACATGTTTGGTTTATAGCTTGTTGAAAAGCTCCTCCATCTTGGATTAGTTGATTAGCATACAATTCTGCTGTTTATGCTGTAATTAGCATGCCACTGTGTTTACCATGTTTGCAGGGCTGTACACACCATTTACAGCTGCTTACTGAATACAAAACAGTACGCTCCCATGTGTGAGTCTTGCTGTGATGTACACACAGTCTTAGCGGACTGTGTAAGATTTATTGAATCTACCCCAAAAGTCTATATACTTACTGCAGCTGATATACAGTCACATCATTGGCACTGACTCCAAATCAGTCTATACAGGTCTTTCAAAATTTGGCCTCCCATAAGCAAGAAACTAATGAACATTCATATAGAAAGTTTCTTTAAAAAGTACATGAGGCTATCACCTAACATTTAAAGGTACATATTTATGTGTGTCATTAATGTTGCTACTAATCATATCTGTGTGTTCGCTCCTCTCGCAATGCGTCGAATTGGTGTTCATGATAAGACTTTCTTCTGGCTGTCCCATTCAGACAGCACCAGTTATTACTGTATTTATTTTTATTTATTTTAAGTTGTTTACTGGGGTAGAATACTGATCAAACAATGACCAGTTATAGGCTCAGCCCGAGTTACATCATAATGCAATAAAACAGTATACAGAATACAAATAACAGTGCTTTACATTTAAGAGTAAGCATAAAAAATCTGATAAGCAATACATTCATAGAAGATGTAACAAACCGACCGTATGCAGAGTTACATAAGTGGTTTGGAAAACAGACAAAAGAGTTAAAGTAGTGGGAATAAAAGTGGTGGACAGATGGTCACTAGTAGCTAGGTTACGAGAACTAATATAGACCAGTACAATGAACGAGGGGACAAGATTATGTTTTTGTGGGTTTAGAGCAGTAATGGTGAGGTACGCTGAATGATAGCTTAGGATTAGTGAGTTTATCAGGTGGATCAGATATGTAGAAGGTAAAGTTAGTACGCAATTGGACATATTGGTTTAGCTGACATATCCTTTTAGATGGTCATTTACATTCAAACTATTTGAATGAGTATTGTTTGAATTGTGGCATGAAGAGGGAGTAGTCTGTGGGGAAGCGACTGCCATTTCTATAGGAACACATCACTCTCAGGTATTTAATAGATATACTTTCTAACGTATATAAAAATCCAATAAATGAGAGCAATTTATTTTTTATATGTGTGTACAGAATAGCTTTGTAGAGGTAATGACAATGAGATGATTTTATTATATATAGAACTATGCATTCCAGAAGGAATCAGAAAAGGATAAAAACAAAATAGATAGAGAAATAAATAGACATAGGTATAAAGGTTGCTTTCAAGTGTTCAAACTGTCAAATGTTTGAACACTGCAAATACCAGAAAAATAGTTAGAGAATTCATGGACCATGCATGTAGAAGCCCTTACATAACCCTAATTGAATTATTTCCACCAGTGATCCCTTCAGTACTTTGTCCATGTATGCACAAGCACTTCAGTGACACCAAATGAAATATTTTCCCTAGCAACCCCTTTAATAATTTGTCCATGTACATACACGCTCTCAAATAACAATAAAATGAAGTATTTTCACCTCATTTTAGCTCCACATAAATACACTTATCCATGGTTCTGTCACACATTACACTCATAGGTTCATGCTCCATTACATGTTTTGTATGCAAATGAGGCCCTTTTACATTTACCACTATGAATCAGAGTAAGGTGCTTAACCTTACAGTAACTCCCCCTAATGCTTATGTCTTTATGTTACACTTTTGCCATAAGGAGGTGTGTTTACCAAAGTTTGTCTGTGTTTCCATAGTCAGTGTGGTTCACATGTGCCAACTACATTTTGATATCTGAGAAGTGCCGCTATTCACAGAATATCACCATGCACCAATGAAGGGCAGGACTATAAATACTGCCCTCTGTGTGTACCCTGCATTTCAGCGCCATTAAACAGCAGCTGTATAACCCCTGACTCCAGGATTAAATGGTGATAATCCTGCAAGATGGAACATTCACAGCAAACAAACGATCACCTACAAAATGGATTGTTATATTTACTTATTTATTTATTTAGTTACATTTGTTTATCAGGAAAATCTGATTGGGCACAGGTACCACTTTTTCAGAGAAGGCCCGGGGAAAAAAGCTCCAAGGCATCATATTTAATGCAATCAGTATTTACAATAAGACATTTTATAATGCTGTTTCAGTAAATACATAACATAATAGTCAATATAGTAAAATTTGTAATGATATTTACAAACATTAAATTTACAAGCCTTGTACTGAAACTTTACAGATGTAAGAGTAGTTTATAAGATAAGTAGGAGTCATTTAAGAAATACAATAGAGTGAGGTATTAGAGAAGATAAGCAAGTCTGAGTGTTAACAGAGAATTAGTGATTGAATAATAATTTGGTTGTGCTAATGTGCTAATAGAAATGGGGGTATAAGAAAGGTGATGAAGGGTATTTGAGAGCTAAGTACCAGATAAGGAGCACAGACAAAGCCAGGAGGCAAAGAGGAAGTCTTTTAACAATGGTCTGACAAGATGAAGGTGTATGATAGACTTGGTTGATATAGGAATTTTATTCCAAGTTCTGGCTGCACTATTGTTTTACAGACTGACCCCAGCAGCCGTTTGTGGTTTGTGGATGGTAAACAGTTGCTATTACTTGACCAAAGGAGACAATTTGGAAGACAGTATTGGAGTAGGGGTCTAATTGCTGGGCAGGCAGATGGAATATGGTTGATTTTATGAGTTAAGGTGAGCTAAGTATAAGATAGGTGGTGAGGAAGCTCGAGTTATTTAAGTGATTTTAGTGGTAAACAGTAGCGGGTCTGGTATGGTTTGCTGCAGCATCTTTATTATAGCACTGTTTAAGTATGGAACTAAGTGAGGCTTGAAGGTTGGTCATGGTAGGGGCTCCATACAGGAAAGAGAGTAAGAGGTAAATGGTAGCTAGAGTTAGCTCAGCAAAGTCTGTAAGGAGTTTCTTCACTCTGTGAGGGGTGTCTAGTTTTTTATGGGTTTTCGTGATGCTGTTGTGGATGATGGATCTGTAAATCAGATTTCAGATTGTCCACCATTGTCATGTCAAGGAGTTTTGTATGTGGGGTAACTGCTATTGTGGTATTATTTAAGGAAGAAATGTAAAGCCTTTTTTCATGGAAATGGAATTTTGGAAAAAAAGTAATTTAGTTTTTTGGAATTAATTAGCAGGTGATTATTCCGTGCCCAACTTTCAACAAAGGTAAAGGCTTCTTCATTAATTCTCTGAAGATGTATTAGGTTGCTGGAAATGCATATTAGGGTAGAATCATCAGCATATTATAATAGGGCAGCTTGCTGAGAGGATTTATGTAAATTGTTAATGGATATATGAAAGAGCAGAGTACTGAGAATGGGGCCCTGTGACATACCAGTAGTGACAGGAAGGAAGAAGAGAGAAAAGAGAACAGCCATTTAACAGATTGGTATCTATCAGTTAGGAAGCTGTTAAACCATAGTGGTGTGAGTTGTGATAGCCTGACAGAAGACAGTTTGTAGAGGAGTTTAGAGACTAGAGACACTCCATCAAAAGCTTTAGAGAAGTCAAGGAACACAGAGGAAACATGTTTGCTTCATCTCTGGCTTTGCTACTAGCATCTGTGAAAGTTAATAAGGCCACGGTAGTGCTATGGGTGGGTCTAAAACAGGGAGCTTTTACTGAAGAATATGCTGAAGAAGTTGCTTGTGAATGTACTTCTCCAGAATTTTTCACAAAGGAGATATGCTGATAGTTTTGAAATTGGTTATATTAGATGAGGTTCTTCCTTCATAGAGGGGGGGGGGGGGGAGTGATGAAGAATTTTTTCAGTAGAGAAGGAACACGATTCCTTGATAGATCTGTTAATTGTAAAAGATACGATAGGCTGTGGAACTGGCAGCCATCTTGAGATATTCTGCTGGGAGATTATCTACTGAAGGAGAACAGGGCTTCAGTTTAAGAAGTAGCAGTTTGCTATAGGAGGTTGGGATGGGTTTTAGGGTGAAATAGGGGCTGTTTACTGCCTGAGGAGAAGGCATATCAGGATTGCTGAGATTAAAATTTTCAGTAAGGGCTTTAATGCTTTCTATAAAATGTGTGGATTAAATTGAGCAGCTGTTTTAGAGGGAATGTTATTTGGGGCAGGATTAGGAGTGGCAGATGCTCCAGGGTGGAGTATATTATTAATAGAAGAACATAATTTTGAGGGGTTGGAAGACTTAATTTTTAAGGAGTTACTGAAGTAGATTTTCTTGTCTGCGATAATCTTTTATCATGGTTACTTAGTTCTTTAAAGTTTTGTAGGTTTTGGGGAGATTTATAGTTTAACCATTCTTTCCAAGTCCTATGTCTTTCATACATTAAGTGCCCACTGTGAATGGAGAACCAAGAAATGTGGTTATTCTTTATTCTTTTTGCTCTAGTTGTAGCCATGCTATTGAGGGTTTTCAGGAAAAGTGAGTTAAATTTGTGTACAGCTTCAATAACTAGAATATTTTTCAGGATAGACTAGTTAAAGGAGCCTAGAATTCTGTTAAATGTATGAGGGTTAAAATTAGTGAAGTTACGGCAAGTTCTAAGTAACTGTTGTTTGACATGATGGATACAGAGACTGTTTGCATATACAGGGAGGTGATCACTGAGGAAACCAAAGAGGGTTCCACTGGAGACATACGTAGTGGAAATCGGACACCACTATCCATTCGAGAATTGAGCCACTGTTTTGTGACTAGTTTTAATATGTAGGGAAGGAAATACGTTGAGTCAATCCAAATAGGTTTAGGCAACTTAATGGATATTTTGTGAAGATAATTTTCCTGTTGAAGTTAATGTCATCTAGGATTATCTTTTCATTAAAAACTGTGTGTGAGATCCAGTTTAGGATGTTTTCCAGGGTTGTAGCATTATTGCCTGTGGGAATATTGAGTATTAGAATACATAGTTGCTTATGGCTATTTAGCTTAAGATGGGAGATGAGGAGTTCAGCATTATGGAATTTGGAAATAGGTTTATTGTATGATAGGATTTCAAGATAGTCAGTGTATAGTAAAGCTACTCTACCACCTTTTTTGAGTTCTGTCAGACCTGATGATATAACAAGGGAGAGATATTTCAGAGTCATGTATATGGGGTTTTAGCCATTTCTCAGTTATGGCAAGAATCCCTGGTATTTTGTGGGAGATCTAAGCATGGTGTTCTGAAACTGTGCTATAGATTACTCATATCACACAGAGACAAATATACTAATCGGCAGCCCATACTTAATACAGTATAATATTAATATGTTTATTTCATAGTTTGACCTCTGGAACATTAAAACACCTCTTCCAGCTACATGCACACAAACTGCTCAGCAGCACAAACTTTGCATAGTAAGCAATAAATTCCTGTTCTGACCTGTCAATGCCCCCCCCCACACACACACACACATGCAAAATTGCATACTAATTTACTGTTTGAGATCACAGACTTTCTTGAGTATAAAACTAAGTAATAATTCTTGTTCTGATCTGTAAAGCATTTAGAACAAACAATCCCCTGAAACCACACACACACACACACACACACACACACGATAGGATACTAATGGATTGCTCAGTAGCACAGACTTTAAAGAGCATACTGTTAACTAGTTCATGTTCTGCTCTGTAGATCATTACACTGTGAACAACCCTCCCTACAGACACTACAAAGGATTTTTCAGCAGTATAGACTTACCTGATCACAAGATAAAGATGTTACTTCACGTTCTGACCTGTATATTGAATGCCCTGCTCCTACTAATGAAACGTCTTCATGAAGTCTGAACTTTTTCACTGGCTCAGGTATTTTGATGTAATTAGACTCACGCCTCATGTGAAGAGTGTTTTGAGCAGCTGTATTGTTTCTGAAGATTGTTGTCCTCTTAATACATCTCTAGCTCTCTCTAATGGTGCAGATAGTACATTATCACTTGAACTACGGCTGCTGTTGAGTAATTCAAAAACCTAGTGATAAGCTGAGATTTTTTATGCTTGCTATGCAAGGTTTATGCAATGCATTTCTTTCTGTACTTGTATCATAAATTTCGCATGGCTTAAAAAAGCTTCTGAACACATATCTTTTGCAGTATTCTCCCTCTTCCTGCAGCCAGTTTCACCAAGTTAAAATACTTCTAAGCAATGAGAAAAAAACATGAAGTCATACTAGGAAAATGACACAGTGCATATCAAGCTCACTGCAGGATATCATCTAATGCCTCTGAATGCTTCCTGCTGTTCCTTTTACCCTGTTCTCTTAAAACACCTCTGCTGCACGTCTACATAAATTTTCTACCTCCAGCATTACTTATTAATTGGATCTCTTGCAAGGTGTGTTCTTAGAAATATAAAACTAGCTGCCAAATGCAACATTGTCTTAAAGTCTCTTACTTCTGTTTTATAATTGGGCGACTGTGGTGGTGCAGTAGTTAGCGTTGCTGCCTCACAGCTAGAGGTTCTCCAGTTCATTTTTCAGCTGGGGTGCCCTCTGTGCATAGTCTGCATGTCCTCCCTGTGGTCACATGGGTTTCCTCCCAAAGACATGCTGTAGATGAATTGGACACTCTAAATTGGCCCTAGGTGTGTGTGTGTGTGTGCCTTCTGTGGAAGGTTGGGTGCTGGGCTGGCAACTCGACACCGTAAAACTCCATTGCCAATCATGAGCAGACAGGTGATCCACTGTGGCAACCCCTAACTGGGAAAACAAGAAAAATACTTCTGTTTTATCATTCTTTGTTTTTGTTTTGTCTTCTACAAATGTCATCTAAGCTCACAGAGAAACATTGCTTACCTGATATTTATCTAATCGGGTGAGACATTAAACTGAGGTCCCATCTGCTTAACTTGGAGGTAACTGAGATAGATGTAAATGATCCCATGCACTTAATGAAAAGAGTAAAGGAGGTTTAGTGGTTCCCATAGTCTGTATGAACAAATACCTCAAGTCTTCCCTGAAAAAAGGCCACTGACTTAGTGGGACTACCCCAGTCAACAAAGGGAATATAAACTAAAAGAGGCATTTTGCAATTATTAAGTACATAATACAGCAGAATGACTTAAATGAGAGTTCCTTGATAAATATGTTCTAAAATGTTGATTGCACTACCCAGCTGTAATTCTGTATAATTAGTTGCATCTTTTCATAAATTAGGAATGTCATTAGTGGCAGCTTGAGAAATATATTTGCATAGCAAGTGACTGTACTATTAGCCAGCACATGATAGGATTAATTTCTTTACCTCAACATCTAATTGCTTAATATATCTTCTTGCATGAAACATTCAGAGCGAAGAAACAATACCTCCCCCAACACATAGCAGCATATACTTCCTAGATCATAAAATTAAGAAAAGCAGTCAATGTTCTGATCTGTAAGTTAAATGCCATCTGCTGTTAATGGTGCAGTTTCCTGAAGGGTGCTAAAGCATACTGGGCTTTCAGGTATTGTGCATTAGTTTTTGATCTACTTGGATTGTGTGCTGCAAACATGATTTTAAACATTATCATATTTAGTAGATATCTTTAGCTCCAGCCAGAGGCACAGTTGGTGTACTATTATTTATTTATTTTACATTTGTTTACTGGGAAAGTCTGACTGGGGTCCTAGAAGAGTCTATATTGAATGCTGAAACATTCAAAATTTTGAGTCTCATATGGTCAACACCATATGATTGGATTTTTGAATGTTCGAATGTTGTAACGGAGATCTACATAGAGTGCAGAATGGGAAGATTTCCCTTTTCTGCACTGTAGTGCAATCTCGGAGTTGGTATATTTAAAGAGCGGGGGGTGTGGGGGTTACAGGGGTGCTTGCCCCCCTGCTTAGAGCATTCAGATAGGCATTTTGTGTAGTTTATTGATTTTTTTATTAGATATTCGAACTTTTGAAAGTTCGATCATTATGGTGTCAACCATATGACAGTCGAACTTTCAAACATTCGAGTATCTAATATAGACCCTCCTAAGGTCCCATTTTCAGCAAAGGCCAAGGGAGAAATGCTCCAAAGTAAATGATTACTACAAGTATCTTACAGCAGAATTCAAAAATATGCACGCCAAAAATTTCATTGGAATAAATATGCCAGATATTTACAAGGTTACAGGGAGGAGTTATATGATGACTTGAAAAGGAAAAGGAGAAAGGAAAAGACAGAGAACACTAGGTGATGCACAGGAGAAGATATGAGCGTGAAGAAGGGAAATGAAGTATGCAATAAGAGTAATTGGTGAGGTGACAAGCAAGAAGTATGGGGTAACAGAGATGAAGGCCATAATGTATGGAAAAATAAAAAATTAAGTAGGATGGAGAGAATGTAATTAGATTATAGATAGGAGCAAGGGTTGTAGAAGAGATAGTTAAAGGTGCAAAGGGTAGTTGGAGATGTAGTTAAGACAAAGGGGATAAAGTAATTAAGTGGGGTTAGAGCAGGAACAAATCCATGCTTTGCTTAGGAATTATTTCAATGCATATTTGAATGAGAGAAAGTTGAGGTTGTTCTAATATTTGTGGGAAGATCATTCCAGGCTTTGGCAATCTAATGGGAGCAGAGGCATTTTCCAGCATTTTTATTGGGGTTGTGAACAGATAGATGTTGTTTGTCTTTGGATCTTAGAGCTCTAGTAGGAAGGTAGCTATGAAGAACAGAGGTTAGAGTATGGCAGGCAGTGGGTTTTGTATAATTTTGTGGACTGTTTAGAGTTGTATGAAGGTGAGATGTTGCGGTAGCTCTAACCATCTCAAAGACTGTAGTGAGGTGCAGTGGTAAGGGGAATAAGGAGAGTGTGTGGCAAATTTTGATATTTTGTTGTAGTGGGTTTCAAGTTTTGATAAGAGGGATATTTGGAGATTGGTAAGGATATTTGTGCCATATAGTAGGGAGAGTAATAAGTATATATTGGCAATAATGATTCTGGTGAATTGGTTAAGAAAAGGTGAGCGTCTATAGAGCATGCCTGTACTTTCTGGTGAGGTTTTTTAATGTTACTTTGGATATGGCGATCATACTTTAAGTTTTCATTGATGATTGCATGTAGCAACTTAGTGTATGGGACTGCTTCAATGAAAGTATTATTTTGGGAAAGAATTTCGAAATTTGGTCTATTTCCTATTTGTCTTTAGGGAGATAAGAGCAGGAGCTTTGTTTTATTGGGGTTAAGTAGCAATTGGAAGTTGTTTAACCATCATTCAATAGATGAGAAAGCTTCTTGAGTAATGAGTTGCAGGTCAGCTAGGTTATTTGATGAGCAAATAATAGTTGAGTCATCAGCATATTGAATTAGTTTGGAATTCATAGAGGATAAATGAAGATTAGTTATAAAGATGTTGAGCAAAAGTGGCCCAAGGATGGAGCCTTGGGGTCCCCTGTGATGTTTGGTAGGAAGGGAGAAAGAGAGTCATGCCACTTAACTGACTGTTGTCTATCTGACAGGTAACATTTGAACCATGTAAGGGAGGGTGATGTGAGACCAAAAGAGGAAAGTTTGTGTAATAACTTGCTGTGAGAGACTGTATTGAATACCTTAGAAAGGTCTGGAAACAGTGCAGTAACAAGTTGACTGGAATCTCTAGCGTAGCGTATAGTATCCATGAAGGATAAGATTGCGGTTGAAGTACTGTGATGTGGTCTGAGACCATGCTGTGCTGGGGACAGTACTGAGTTTTTGACGAGATAATTAATGAGTTGTATATGGATACATTTTTCAAGTATTCTGGACAGAAAAGTGATAGGATAGCAATGGGACAGAAGTTGGATAGATCACAGAAATTGCCTCCTTTATGGAGTGGGATAACATGACTTTTTCCAAATGTATGGGACATATGATTTTAAGATTAATCTGTTGATAAAAATATTTACTGGATAAGCTATGGCATCTGCAGAAAGCCTTACGTATTCTGCAGGAAGGGTATCTGCAGAGGTTGAACTAGGTTTGAGCTTTAGTATAAGTTTCATTATGAAGTTGATAGAGACTGGGTGGAGTGAAATGTTAGTAGTTATACTCGATACAGAAGGTAGAGCATGGATATTTTTGACACTACGTTGGAGATGTTGTCAATGAAGTGACAGTTAAAGAGTATGGCAGTTTCACTTGTGGATTTATCAGGGTGAGGGTTTGGATTTTGTTTTGTGTCTTGTTTGAGAAGTGAGTTGAATGATGGACCAAAATTTTGGGGGGTTACGAGAGGTGTTAGATTACTGGTTGGTATAGGTTTTCTTTTTCCCATGATAATGAGATTTTTTACTTTATTTTGGAGTTGCTTGTAATATAGTAATTTGTTAGGGTTTTTAGATTTTCATTCCATGCTTTGTTTCTTAGGAATGTTAATTGTTTTTTGGCAGATGATAGCCATGGAGTATAATTGATTTTGATTCTTTTTGTCTGAGCAGGAGTTAAGCTTTTACAATGGTAAGGAATTTGGTATTAAAGTGATTTACAGTTTTGTCAAGTGGAAGAGTTTTTAGTGTAGTCCATTTAATAGAGTTTAATATGTTTAGAAAGGTCTGTATATTGAATTTTGTTATGTTATGGATTGCCTTGTCTATATGTGTACTAGGAGAATGTTTTGATACTTTAATGGTATATGATGGCAGGTGATCACTATGAGGGTTAGGAAGGTTGCCTATTTGTGCATACTTGCTTGGATAGGATATCAGAACCAATCTAAGGTTGATCCTTGTATACTATTTTTATCAAACCTTGTAAGGGATGTTAGACTTTGGGAGAAATTGATTATTAATTGTATAATTCAAAACCTTTATGTACTCAGTTGTGTAGTATAATATTGAGTGAGGAAGTTTGCTGCTCCAAAAGAAAAAGGTGAAAATGCAAAGTCCACATTATACTCAGGAAACTGGACTTACATGAGGGAGGTTGGAGTAATGGTTAAGGTGTTTAGCTTACAGACGTAAATTGCAGGGCTTGATTCTTATATAGGGTAATTGGCTAGGTTTAAAATGTCCCACAAGGACAGTTAGTCTAGTATAAACCTAAACACCACACATTTATGCTCAACTGTCCAGCTTTGACTGCATTTATAATCACACCACCATACTAATTAGCATGTCCTTCCTATAATAAAGTTAAGTGTGATGACGTGAGATGTTGCCATCTGTGCCAGGGAGAGTGAGACCGTGCATGTGTGGTGTTTGCCAGCATGGTTGGCTGGAGTTTTGTGGATGATTTTGTGTCATTTGATTGTCACACAGACTTGTACAGATGCTTATATTAAACATGTATCAACGGTGTTAATATATCTGATTAAATGTTTATGTTAAAACAAATAATCCTGGAAGGGAAGCATAGATGTTTTTGAAATTGTTCTATAATTTTCAAATACTGCAACAGATCATAGCAAAGTTCTGAATGTGTATTGCACCAGTGTCTGGTATCACCTGTGATGTCATTCTTTAACTAGCACTGAGAGGATGGAACTCACGCAGCTGCTTGTTTTGTTTTCTTTGGAACCTGATATAAAAAACATATCACAGTTACCACAATTTAGTTACACAGCAGCTTGTTTTGTTTTGTTTTGTTTGGAGCCTGGTAAAAAAATCTATGACAGTTATCAAAATTCAGATAGTTGTTCAGTTCAGTTTAGTTTGAAGCCCATCATCTTGCCTTGTGGAAGTAAACAACTCAGCATCTAATCTTGCCATGCTGTATTACTTAAATTAGCTAGGGAACAGTTATTCATTAAACAGCCAGGAAATAGAGTGAGGTCAGTTAAGTAGTATTTTTCTGCACCTGTTTGAATCTGTCTGTTATTTTTATTTCTCGTGTGACTGAAACTCTGATGTTTATTGTACTAAGATATTTAGTATTCTCATGTTTTTGTTTTATTATTTATTATTAAATATTTTTATACCTTTCATTGTGGCTGGTCTTTTAGAGAATATTTTTAATGTCTTGAGAATTCTTTTTCTTATGTTATAACATCTCTGCCACTCCAAAACTCCTGGCTGCTTTGGTTAAACTCTACCATTTATATTAGTATCGATTTTCATTATAATCAGATAGCCTTGCAACTGCTTTAGAGTGGCTTGACTGGTGACAGTGTAGCTACCTTATAGTATGGGCAGAAGGGGCAGGAGTGTGTATGTGTGCGTGTAAATCAAATACCCAGATATGGGTGTGTCAGCTACTTGGAACTGGGACATGATGCTCTGAAGTGTGTCTTGTTTGGGATCTGGAGAGACAGAGAGTCCATTCCCAGGTCTGAAGCATGTTCTCTGTGTGCTCCTGAGGGAAATTGTCTTGATGCAGAGAGCTGCATTTGAAAATAGTGTGTAAATCTATCCCTGTTTTAGTGACCATCTCTCACCAGTGTCAGTGGTGAGGATTGAGGCTCCTTGATTATTGCCCAAGGGTAGAGAGGCCGTCACATTAAACTTCAACTAAAACACAGAAAACAAAATTAGCAAAGAATGTAATTCTTTATTTTTTGCTGTAGGTAATTAAATACAATAAACATACATCTTCTTTTTCATCCAGCTGTTCTGATTAGTGGTTGCCACAGCATATCATCTGTTTCCATTTCTTCCTGTCCTCTGCATCTTGCTCTGTCACACCAACCACCTGCATGTCCTCTCTCACCACATCCATAAGGGTTGGGAGGGTGGCCTAATGGTTAAGGTGTTTGCCTTACAAACACAAAGTGCAGGGTTTGAGTCTCATAAGGGATAATTGGCTAGGCTTACAATGGCTCACAACGGCAGTTAGCCTAGTACTAATCTATGAATCTATAAATCTATGAATAAACCTTATCATAGGCTTTCCTCTTTTCCTCTTACCAGGCAGCTTCATCCTTAGCATCCTTTTCCCAATATACCCAGCATCCCACCTCAGCACATTTCCAAACTAATGCAATCTCGCCTCTATGTCTTTGTCTCCAAACGGTCCAACCTGGGCTGACCCTCTAATATACTTAATCCTAACCCTGTCTACCCTCGTCACACCCAGTGCAAATCTTAACATCTTTAACTCTGCCACATCCAGCTCTGACTCCTGCCTTTTTGTCAATGCCACTGTCTCCAACCCATATAACATAGCTGGTCTCACTACTCTCTTCCCTTTCACTCTTACTGGTACTTGTCTGTCACAAATCACTCCTTACACTCTTCTCCACCCACCAACCCTGCCTGTACTCTTTTCTTCACCTCTCTTCCACACTCGCCATTAGTCTGAACTCTTGATCCCAAGTATTTAAACTCACCCACCTTCACCAACTCTACTCCCTGCATCCTCACTGTTCCTCTATCTTCCCTCTCATTCACACACATATATTCTGTCTTAGTCCTGCTGACCTTCAATCCTCTCCTCTCTAGAACATATCTCCACCACTCCAGGGTCTCCTCAACCTGTTCCCTACTCTCACTACATATCACAATATCATCTGCAAACATCATAGTCCACGGGGACTCCTGTCTGATCTCATCTGTCAACCTGTCCATCACCACTGCAAATAAGAAAGGGCTCAGAGCTGATCCTTGATGTAATCCCACCTCCACCTTAAACACATCTGTCACTCCCACTGCAGATCTCACCACTATCACACTACCCTTGTACATGTCCTGTACCACTCTTACGTTCTTCACTGCCACTCCTGACTTCCTTATGCAATACCACAACTCCTCTCTAGGCATCCTGTCATATGCTTTCTCTAAGTCCACAAAGACACAATGCAACTCCTTCTGACCTTCTCTGTACTTCCCCATCAACACTCTCAGAGCAAACATCACATCTGTAGTGCTCTTTCCTGGCATGAAACCATACTGCTGATTACTAATCATCATCTCCTTTCTTAACCTAGCTTCTACTACTCTTTCCCATAATTTCATGCTGTGACTGATCAATTTTATCCCTTTGTAGTTACTACAGCTCTGCACATCACCTCTCTTCTTAAAAATTGGTACCAAAACACTTTTTCTCCACTCCTCAGGCATCATATCACTTTCCAAGATTTCATTAAACAATCTGGTTAAACCTTCCACTGCCATTTCTCCTAAACACCTTCAAGCTTCCACAGGTATGTCATCTGGACCTACATCTTTTCCATTCTTCATCCTCTTCATAGCTATCCTTATTTCCTCCTTGCTAATCTGTTCCACTTCCTGATTCACTATCACCACATCATCCATCCTTCTCTCTCTCTCTCATTCTCTTCATTCATCAGCTCCTCAAAGCACTCTTTCCATCTGTTCAACACACTCTCCTCGCTTGTGAGTACTTTTCCCTTATTATCCTTTATCACCCTTACCTGCTACACATATTTCCTAGCTCAGGTCCTCTGTCTAGCCAATTGGTAAAGGTCCTTTTCTCTCTCCTTAGTGTCCGTCCTTTCATACAACTCTCCATACGCCTTATCATTAGCCTTTGCCACCTTTCTCTCTGCCATGCACCTCATCTCCTTATACTTCTGTCTACTTTCTTCATCTCTCTGACAATCCCACTTCTCCCCCAACCTCTTTCTCTGTATACTCTCCTGTACTTCCTCATTCCACCACCCGGTCTCCTTGTCCTCCTTCCTCTGTCCAGATGTCACACCAAGCACCTTTCTAGCAGTCTCCCTTACTAGCTCTGCTGTAGTTACCCAGCTGTTTGGTAACTCTTCACTGCCATCCAGTGCCTGTCTTAACTCTTCTCTTAACTCCACTTCACAATCACCCTTTTTCAATTTCCAGCATTTGATCCTTGGTGCTGCCCTCACACTCCTCCTCCTCTTCTTGATAACCAACATCATTCTACAGATCACCATCTATGCTGCCTAACTACACTTTCCCCCGTCACCACTCTACAGTCTTCAGTCTCCTTCAAACTGGCTCTCCTGCATAGGCTATAATCCACCTGTGTTCATCTCCCTCCACTCTTGTATGTCACCCTATGCTCCTCCCTCTTGTAAAAATATGTATTCTCCACAGCCATGTCCATCCTGTTTGCAAAATCCACTACCATCTGACCTTCTGCATTCCTTTCCTTAACACCATACCTACCCATCACTTCCTCATCCCCTCTGTTCCCTTCACCAACATGCCCATTGAAATCTGCTCCAATCACAACTCTCTCACCCTTGAGTACAGTCATCACCACTTCATCCAGCTCACTCCAAAATTTTTCTTTCTCATCCATCGCACACCCAACTTGCGAAGCATATGCACTAACAACATTCATCATTACAGCATCAATTTCCAGCTTCATAAACATCACTCTATCTGGCACTCTTTTCACCTCCAAAACACTCTTGGCATACTGTTCCTTCAGGATAACCCTAACCCACTTCTCCTCCCATCCACACCATGATAGAACAATTTGAACCCACCTCCAATACACCTGGCCTTACTTCCCATCCACCTGGTCTCTTGCACACAAAATATATCAATCTTCCTTCTGTCCATCATATCTGCTAGCTCTCTCCCTATACCAGTCATACTGCCAACATTCAAAGTTCCTACCCTCACTACTACACTCCTAACCTTCCTCCTCTCTTTTTGCTTTCGGGCATGCCTTCCTCCTCTTCTTCTCCTTCTCCTCCTTTGGCCAACAGTAGCCCAATTTCTACCAGCACCCTGTTGGCTAACAGTACTGGTGGTGGTCATTGTTAACCCCGGCCTCGACCGATCTGGTATGTAAATCTGTATTGTTTTCCGCATATCTCATTTGGCAAATGTTTTACACTGGATGCCTTCCTGACGCAACCCTTCCCATTTATCCGGGCTTGGGACCGCACGAAGAAACGCACTGGCTTATGCATCCCCAGTGGCTGGGTTAAATACAATAAACATATATAAAGTGTTAAAATCACCATACTTTTAACTCTCCCTTTTCTTTTCAGCACAGAAGCATTACCAAAAACAGTGAAGAAACAAATGACAATTATTCCATGTAAAAATACATTATGACACAGCCACATAATCATGTCAGAAACTACCAGTACAACAAATCCCATAACTTCAGCGGTAGCACAGAGTCTCTTTTAACCCAGTCCTAAAAGATTAAACTAAATACCTCAGATATATCATATGACCTGTATCACACTAGTTATTTTCTTATATGCTTCACTGACATGCAACTATACCTTAGTCAAATCTACTGTAGATTTACAGCCAGCCCCAACTAAGAAATACTTAAATGCCATAAGACATGATAGCAAATTCTGTCTAAGGGATGTTGAAAGCAGTAAGCAGACTCTTGATTGTCTATCTGCTCACCAGATGTAGTTGCTATGAAAAAGCCCAGGACTAAAGACACCATACTACATTTTCATGATATCTTCAAAGGGTACAATTAAATTGTTAATGTTATGCCAGGAAAGTTAGTTAATTTAGAGACATTAGTTATAACCATTACAGAGTACCATTAATAGCAGAATACAAAGCATCTAGTAACTATGTCTCTAACTCCCTTTCGAGTCCCCTTTCCTAAACATATTCCAGGGGAAAAGTGTCATGGTAGGGCTTTATTGTTCTTGTAACTATTTTTATTCGATTACTTGTACACCCATTTTCAGATATTATTTTCCTTATATTCAGATGGTATGATCCTTTCATTCTGCATTTTCCACTGCACTTTATAGCATAACACTCTGCTCTTAGATGTTCTCTTCATATGTCCCAATACTAGACAAACAGCACATAAAGGACAATCACTTCTGATAATAAACTAAACCTTCTCAGATATTTTACCCTTTTATTAGCAGGTCCATTATGTTAATTTCTGCACTTAACAATTGTCTCAATCCTTTTTCATACCCACTTATAGATTATTGTATATTTGTTTAACTTACACATAATATTTTATATAATTTGTATGTTAGTCAACTTGCATCATACTATATGTGCAGATTTTAATTTTGTTTGTATATATTTTTTTCATGACACTGATTTTTTTGCAATGTACTGGCATCTTAGTTTAATCGATGTGTATTTTGTATGGATTTTGTTACTGCCAGCTTGACCCAGGTTGTGGTTGAAAAGAGTTCTTTTACAAGGTTACAAACATCAAATAAATAAATAAATAAATAAATAAATAAATAAATAATAAAAGTCTACATTTGGCATTAGACACATCTCCCTATGCTTATTTATCAGGAAAGATCTTAAAAAAATAGATCAATAGAAGCTTACAACACACAATACAGACATTGATATGAATTCTTTCATTGAAAAAACACAACTACAGTCTTAAGGAGCATAATTGATAATATCCTTTGATACACAGAAAGCTTCATCTAACAGTTGTTGATTTCATAGATATTTCAAAAGTCTTTTATTGTGACAATCACCTGATTCTGAAATCTTCTGTAGTCATTAAAGGCCTTAGAGTAACTGCATTGTTCTCTGTCTACATCCAGCAAAGATCATTCACTGTCACTTTTTCTCATATGCTTTTTACCACCCAGCTTTAATCAACAGCCTCGGTTCTATGAATCTCAATATATTTATTCCTTATCAGTGACAAATGGCTACTCACTTGGGTGAGCACTGACCATGAGAAGGCATCATCCAGGCAGACAAGAATGTTAGTTATGCTATGGTATTCAGTAGATCATCAGCCTTCTTGTGGCTGCCAAAGTCAGAGCTCATCTGGACTAGTAGTCCATAGTCATCAGAGATTATGTCCCTGTCTTAACTCTAGGAGTCAGTGATGATTTACATGAACAACTGGGTTTTTTATATGAAACTACACCCTTGATTCCAGGTGGATAATGTTAGTATCCATATTTCCATATGGGACTGCATCCCTCTTCCCCATTTGCCTGTATAGTGTCACATGTGCATTAATGAAGGCTACCTTTAGTGGCTTGGCAGCGACAAGCTCACATTTCCAGATATGATTCTTTTCAGTGCTGTACGATCCTCATCTGACCAAAACCACCCTACATTCTGCAGAATGACATTCATTCCCATCCCCCTACCAAACTTTCTACCACTTCTCAAGTTGCCAATAAACTTGGGTGATCTTAATTATAGTCAGTCCTTTATCCATCTGTGCCTCAGAAAAAAAAATCCCATTCAAATTTGGATCTTCTATCTCAGCCAGTGCCACATTATCACAATGACCTCCTCAACCTAAAATTAAATTAAAGTTAAATTTAGAAGCTCCAACCCCCAAGAAAACCTGTAACAAAAGTTGACACTTGTACCCTAAACATGTATTCCCACCTTAACTACTGCATAGACACACTTGCCCTGCTTCTTCAAGAGTATGATTTTAAATTGAAGAACAAGCCCTTATAATGATATGTTGGTATCAGTAAATTCAAAAAAAATCTGACACTAAGGAATAGAGCAATCTTATGAAAGCTGTAAAGGAACATAAGAACAAGGCCTGTGAAGCCAAATAAGAAATACATATTTCCATTTCCTGCAATGAATACCACAGATCTTTTGTTTAACTGTATTGAGAATTTTAGAAGTAATACTCAAAACTGCACTGAATTAATTCCGCAATGGTGCCACCAGTCTGACTCTGAAGTCATTGCCAGTATATTTATAGATAAAATTAATTTCCAGTTTCCATCTCCCCTCTCTGTTTCTTTCCTTTACTACTCAGTCCCTACCTCTTACCTAATGTCACCTCTGAAGAGGTAAAAATGTATGTCTTGCCTTCTGAATCTGGTCGATTTCATTGAGAAGGTATCTAAGGCTTTGGATAATGATCAAGCAGTATACAATGCCTACAATATAGCATAGCCCTTTGATATCATTCCACATAGTGGTATTTTAAGAAACTCGTGCTTAAAAATCTAGATTCATAGATTAGTAGTAGCACATACATTGGAAGAAAGCTCTAAATGTGAGCTCTCCCCTTCTACTGTACATAATCTCTTTGTTTGTTGGAGGTCAGGACTGAATAAATGCTGTTAGTGTCTGGTTTAGACTTGAAGAGTGACCTGACTATGTTGGCAATGAATGGGAAGTGCAACACTTGAATTAATGGATTTTATTAAGAAGTCTTTCATTTTGGTGGTTGCAATAATATCCCAACATGCTTTTTCAAAGATGGCAATGCCCGCAAAATGTGTTGTGGCTGACATATTATGCATTAAGCAATGTCTAGAAACACTAACAGGGCTAATGAAAGAAATTGCAGCTGATGTTTCCTTCATTAAAGCAGATATCCATAAGCATGACTAAGACTTAAATATTTAACAAGGTCTGTCATGGACTAGCAGTTGGAGATGAAGAAATAGGCTGATAATATTTCTACCAGTACACGAGAGTTTACTGAGTTGAGAGTGCATGCTTGACATTTGGAAGACAAGTTAAGTGATCTGGAAAATCACTCTAAATGGAATAATTTGAGGTTCCTGGGACTACTTAAAAAAGATGAAGGTATGAATCCTTTGTCTTTCATAGCTAGATGACAAGAAATAAATGCACAGCTTGGAGGTCATCCATTTCACATTGTATCAGATTATAGTACAGGCCTTTTTGTCAAAAGGAAAGTCATGGCTCATTACTTGTGTTGGGCTAGGGAATTCAACATTGGAGTTTCTTTGAGATATCCTGCAACACTGCTGCTGGTGAAAGGGGCTCAACAGTTTTGTTTCCAGTTTCAAAATGACATGGAAGCATTTTAGTGTGACTGGGAAGCATGCCATAAATTTTTGTATGCAGAGGTCTTAAAGGGGTACCTAACTGAAAATAAAAAAAGGAAAAACAATCTCATATCATTCCTTCCATATCGCCCCAGCAAAAAAAAGAAGGCAAATTGACTCCTAACTATTTGATGAAACTTGCCAGCCAGGAGGGGGGCAGACAGAAGCTAGGTGAGACCAAGAAAACCCTCTTCATGACAGTGACTGAGTAAAACTCATCGATGAAGAGTTTCTCTCAAGGGGTGAAAGGGGATTTTTCTGAGATGGATCTTACAGTGAAAGACATACAAGAAACTGTGGACTCATGGGTGCCTCCTAAGGAACCAGTTTCAAAGATAGATTTCTGATTGCTTAAAGAATGTTTGAAATATCTTACTTTTTAGTCAGTTTTATTGTTGGTTTATGATGCTTCAGAAGGGGACAGCCAAATTCTCCAGTATTAATTACATTATTTTAATATAACATGTTTAATTAATTTTTATGTGAGTAATTCCTGGCTCGACTGCTTACATTATAACATTTGTTTTTCTGTTGCTAGTTGCAGCACACTATTTATTATTTTTTTTCTAGGCCACTCTTACACCTAGTCCACTATAATTCTGGTAATGGTAATTGCAGATAGCAGATGGGGGGGGGGAGGTTCCAAAGTTACATGCATCTAGTTGCCTTAGAAATATAAGACAGGAGTGCACTGCTGTCAGATGATTTCTTTAAATACTCCAGGCTTGAATTATATTTTTCATTTAATTTCTTTTTATTTATACAGTGGGTTTTAGACGTATTGGTTGTTAGACAGAAATGATCAGGGTGTAAGATTTTATTTTTCTGGTTAGGCACTTTCAATGTAAAGAGCATGAATGGCATGACCAAAGCTAAAGTAGTGGTGTCTTTCCTAAATGAAAAAGCAATTAAGTTGGTTTATTTACAGGAAATAAAGCTAAAAGCCTCCATCCCCTACATTAAAGGTTGGTAAAAAGATGAAGTTTTTTATAGTTGTGCTAGGTCAGCAAAGGGGGAGGTGGCTATTTTTTGTCCACTCCTCCTTAAGATGGAAAGTGATGACAGAAAATTAGGTAATGACAGGAGATGAGTTTTTATAGCAGTACATATTGATAATGCTAAGCTGGTGGTAGGCCGTTATTATAAACCAAGTTAACTTGGATGACGTTTGGAATTCCACTGTAACTCAACTTCGTGCCTATTCTAAATGGCAATTTCACTTAGTGATGGTGGGACACTTTAATATTGCAATGCACCCATGGTTAATTAAGTTGCCAAAGGGAGCAAAATATATCCACAGAAAGCTAGGGTGTCACATTGGATTATGGAAGATGTGAATTTATTTGACCTATGGAGAAATATGTATCCAAACACCTACGATTACAAGTTTTATGGGACAGAGGATGGGCTAATCAATTGGCTAGATATGATCATGGCTACTAGGGTGTTTATCTCTAATCTGATAGCGGCTGAGATTGCACCAACTGCCCTTTCTGATCATGCTTTAGTCACTATTTCTGTAAACAAAAAGATGCTTTTAAACCAGTTTCTTTTTGGAACTTGTACCCATTGTGCTTACAAAATGAGGATTGTTAAGTATCCTGAAAACATGGGTTTGTAGCTTTTGGAATACTCCTTAGAAACTAATGTGACCCTTTAGACAGAGTTGGAAAGTGTTCAAGAATTCATTGAGGAATTTCTGCCAGTCTGTGCATAGAGCTGGGGTATGTGAGGAGATGATTAAGCAAAACAGAAATGAAGTACAGTTAAAGAAGTTAAATATAAAAAAATCCCAATATAGGGATCATGGTATTAGGTCACATATGAAGAGTGTTGAATCATATGTGAAGACACTAGAGATGGTAAAACATTCATTAGAAAATGCAAATGATAGAAGTTATTTTTTGAGCCAAAGGACTCACCTTTCCTAAAGTATTAGTATGAAGATACAAGGAAAGGGTAAATGATGGAGCCATGTTATCCCTGAAAGATAGGCATGGAAATGTCACTACTAAAAGACAAAAAATAAATTATTTAGAGAATGTCAATATGCACATACAAGTAGGGAACCAATTGCTTATTCGGGATGCTCTTCATTTCTTTTGGGTGTTACTCTGAAATAGACCTTCAGGCAGGATAGGGTAAATTTGGCTGAAGAAATTTCTGCAGTGGAAGGCAACTATTGAAATGTTAAAAGCAGAAAAAGCTCCAGGTTTGAATGGGTTGACCCTTGATTTTTTAAAGCTTTTGAGGATAGTGTATCAGGGCCTTTAAGAGAATATTTTCAGTATGGAGAAAGGGCTGACAAGTTTTCTAACAAGGAAATAAGCCAAAGGTAATTTTACTTTTGAAACCTATTAAGGATATAATACCACTGATTACCATTCAATCTCACTTCTTCATTTGGGAACAAAAATTTATGCCAAAGTTTTAGCGAGAGAGGTGGATAAGATTTTAACTCAATACATGTTAATATTTCATCAAAAGTTTATTGTTGGGAGGTATGAGGACCTGGATTTAATTAGGCAAGAGTTGGACATACAAAGACAGGATTAATTTAGAGATACTTGCTCTGTGACCCTGACATTAGACTTTCTAAAAATAATTTGATAGTGTTAAGTGTAATTTCTTATGGGCTCTATTACAAGCAATAGGTTGCTCTCTGCTGTTTACTCATAGATGTAGATCATTGCATATGGGGAGGCTGCTTTGGTTGCATCGAATGTGGCTTTATCCAATTGTATAGCACTAAGGTAGGGCACCAGGCAAGAGTGTCATCTCTCACCCCTCTTATTTCTGCTTATGATATCTGTTCTGGAGGAGTTTATGAGAAGCAGACATACCAATGATGCTATCAGGTGTTCACAGCAAGAAACTATACCTGCACCCCAGTATATGGATGATTGTGTGATGTAGCAAGAATTACCTCCGTATAGGATAGGTAGGGTTCTAAATACATTCCATGAATTCACTAAAGTATCAGGGTTATGCATGAATCTTTCTAAGTCCAACATTGTTTCCTTAACCAAATGGGAACTGGTTTGTTATGACCAATGGAAGGATGTGCCTTATGTGGTGGTGACTACTGAAGAATATTTAGACATTTGGATGGAGCTGGATATGTCCCCAAATTCTTCCCTTGAATAGTAATCCGCTTAGTTATCATATCAAGGAGACATCTCACAGCCGAAATGGAATGAACCTCCTTTTGTTAAGTCAGGTCCAAATCGTTAAGATATTTTTTCTCTCTAAAATCCTGCTTTAATTAGACATCTTCCACAGGTAGTTCTTTGCCTGATTATTACAGACAGGCAGACATTACTCATGAATTTTATGTGGAAGGGCGGTAAACCTAGAATAAGTTGGAATAAATTATATGCCATATATCATTGGGAGACCTGGGGTTCCACAACTTATGAAGTGTATGGAAAGTCATCCATAGGGTGGCAATACATATAGGCCAGTTGTACTCAGAAGTTGATTTGATTTGGAGTTGAACTTTTAAACATGATTTTGTCAAAGCTTGCCAGATGAAGCTTTCTTTCTTACAAGGTGCGGAAAACAGATGGATTAGAGATGTGGTTTGATACAAGGTTTAATTCTATGATAGATCCCACTGAAAACTTAGTACTCCTGTTTTCTAGAATTTGGACTAATTAAGCTATAGGTTTTGATAACAAGGATTTTCTTTATCTGGAATGGATTGAGAAAGGATGATTGTATGTGAGAGATATTGTGAACAATCCTGAGTTTCTTTCTTTTCTTCAACAGGCTCCAGACCTCACAAAAAGAACCAAACTGTGGTTTCTGTGATGGCAAACAAGGTGGCTGAGATCATATCTCTCTAAGGTGTGCATATGCAATCCACTTTTGCTTTATTGCTTTAGAGGGTAAGTAGGTTTCCCAGGTTCTCATCACATACCCAAATTTGCTCTGAGCTACTGCACAATGGTGCCTCCTATACCAAGCCAACAGATATAGCCAGTATACTGGCCAATAGATTCAGTGTCAACTTTACCCCTCTCCCCCCGTAATGGACCAATCACAATGCCAGTAGGTTGCCAAGCACCCAGTATTACTGCTGCACAGGTTAAAACAACACTATCCAAGGCCAAAAATACAGATTCTACAGGACCTGACAATATCCCTAGTTGTGTTCTACATGAACTAGAGAGTGAACTAGCACCTCACCTGTGTGCCCTGTTCAGTCACAGTCTCACCTCAGGTTTTGTCCCTACCAAATGGCGCACTGCTACAGTCATCCCTCTCCACAAAGGATGAGTGACTACAGACCCTGGGAACTATCACTCCATTAGCCTGATGAGTCTGATATGCAAATCTATGGAACACGTCATCATGGACTTAATAAACAAGGATATAGGGAATCTCCAAACTCTGGATCCCACACAGTTTGGTTTTGTGAAAGGTAGGTCATGCCTGCTCAACTTGGTCAATTTCTTTGAGTCAGTCACCAGAGCTGTGGATGAAGGCAAGGTGGTTCATACAGCCTACCTTGATCTGGCCAAGACATTTGATACCATTCCCCACTCAGAAATCATAGAAAACCTCACTAAGCTTGGAATCAACCCCTATATCACTAGGTGGGTTGGAAACTGGCTCACAGATAGAATCCACAGTGTGAAAGTAGTTGACTCCAAGTCAGACTGCCGACTAGTCACAAGTGGAGTCCCACAGGGTTCGGTCCTGGGTCCTCTCCTGTTTGGTATCTACTTCTCTGTAGTCCAAGACAACATGAAGGGACTCTGGCTGACAAAGATCACAGACAATTGCAAATTGGGAGCTACTATTAACTCCCCAAATGATGTTGACATCCTACAGAATGGCCTCACTGAGACCAATGACTGGTGTCAGAACCATGGCCTTAAGCTCAATGCCAAAAAATGTGTCGTCATCCCCTTTTGGAAAAACCCAGTTCCCATGAATTACCACATTGATGGTAGTCCACTGAACACAGAAGGCATTATAAGAAGTCTGGGAACACAGGTTAACAGCAACCTCTCTTTTGATCACCACACTGCCACTGTGGTCAGAAAGTCCTTCTATGTGGCACATCTCATTACTAAGGGTTTTGCATCCAGGAAGAAAGAGGTAATTGTCTCCCTCTACTCTTCCCTCATTAGGCCAATCATCGAGTACAATACCCCATTTGGCATGTACCTCACAGGACACCTGCAACAACTGGAGAGGCCGCAAAAGTACCTCACAAAGAGGATCCTAGGCCTTAACAACTTGTCCTATATGGACAGACTCAAAAAGCTCCAACTATTCTCTGTATAATATTGCCTACTTATAGGCGATCTCTGCTTGACTTACAATGCCATGTCTGACCCAGCTCTGTTAGAAATGCTACATCTAAAGAAATCCCAGTCCATCCACACCACACACTCCAGAGACCTCAACCTCATTACCACAATTAACAGAAAATGCTGGAGGGACAGGGTCATAACCCAGAGACTGCCCATGCTATGGAACAGACTTTCCATACATGTCAAGCAGAGCATGTCACTGGTCCTCTTCAAGAGAAATCTTGATGAGTGGATAGGAAAAAGAAACTTCACCCCAGGATAACTCCAGTGGCTCTACTCAACAGAAGCACTGGGAATGAAGGTCGGGTGGCACTATGTCAGGGTAATCCTATGTCTAGGCTTGTAAAGGCCCCAGGGCCATTAGCCTAGTACACACCTATGAACCTATGAATCTATGAACATGTACATGTGACTGAAGTTTGACTAAATCAATGTTACCATTATCTGAACTCCACTTCCTTAGATGTGGCCAAAACACTGATGGTAAAATGTCAGGCATTATTGCATTTTGAAATTTCTGATAAGTAACCAGAATAAGTCCTACACATTTTAAGTCATAGATGTTTATCCCATATGGTTAGATTTAGGTAATTTAAAAGCATGCATTTATGGCATCTTACCCTTTTTTTTCTATAAATCCTAGTGAATGGGGATGGGGCTTGTTGGAGATGTGGGTCAAATGGATGCTAATTATTTACATGTGTCTGGTTTTGTAGTAAAGCTCAGTGGATATGGTTAGGGTTATTGAAGTGGTCCAATTGGCCTTGAGTGTTCCCTTCCGATATTCATTAGATGTTCATTTCTGGCTTTTGGCTATGCCTTTACAGGAGTATAACTTGTCATTAATGGAATGGGCTTGGTTAGGAAGAGTAATTTTACGTCTGCAAAATCTAATATTTAAAATATGGAAATTCATGGAAGAGGATTTGATTATATAGCTTCTTACTATATTTTATAAATGTAGTCAATGGTATCATAAGGTATTAATAATGAAATAATTGGACAACTATTCATGTGTCTTCAGTTTTGCTTTTCATGTTCTACAAGGATTGTTATGATATTTGGCTGGCAATATCTATAACATTTTTGAAAAGGTTTTTTAAGATTGTTCTGGAGTTTGGAAAGGTTTACTTCCTTTAGCTAGTTATTTGAGGTTAACCCCTATCATCTCTTTTAGACTCCGATGTAAAAACTATAATTATTTCCAAATTAGAAACTACCTACGTTCACCCCCAGTGTTTATATATATTATGAACTAGTTGCAACTAATGGAATTTACTATCCCTCTAATTGAATGAATCTTTTATTTTCCATATTATATCTATAGCAGTTGATGTGGGTGTGATTCATGGGTTCATAGGAGGTTACTAGGTTAGTGGCCTTACAGCCTTTACAAGCCTAGCCATGTTGATCCCAAGTATCCCCATTTGTTCTTTTTGGATAGTTAAGAACACATTTATGAACAGAGCAGCTCTGTTATCAACACTGGCTACCCCTGTCCATGAGGGACAAGGGTGTTACCCCAGGGGTTAATTGTCAGTCTCCCATCCAATTATCTAGGTTATGTTTGAATAGGGTCAGTGAAGAGCTCTGTTTTACATAAATAAGAAGTCTATTCCAGAGAAGCGTCAGTTCTGGGAGACATGTCTGTCTCTCCTGCATGATCTGTTAATGTTGCAAGCTAGGCTGAGATCTCTAGCACTAGTGACTCTTGAGACATTTGACTTGTGAATTTGCAGCATTTCCATTAGGGCAGGGTTGTTTTACCTGCCTTATAGGCCAGTCACAAGTCATCTCTCAGCAGCCTAAAATTCAAAGTACAGTGAAAGGGCTTTCAGCCTGTCCATAAAAGTCATAGTTTGGAGTCCATGTATTTTCTTAGTGATAAACCTCTGAGGTGTCTCCAGCTGCTGCAGGTGTGTGGTGAGATACATGAAAAAGGATGCATTATACTCTATTAGTGGTCTGATGAGAGTACAGTGGAGTTATAACATCCCTTGACCTGGATGCTATGCCCTCACTTATGAGGTGCATTACATAGAAGGCTTTCCTTACCACTGTGGAAACTTAGTGGTCAAAGTTCAGATTGCTATACACCTGTATTCCCAAGTCTCATACCACTGGGTTGGAACTCAGGGGGGTGCTGTCAATATTGTAATTTGTAGGGAATTTTGTTTTACCTTAGGGAGTAATAATGCATTTTTTTTGCATTTAGTTTTAGACCATGGCTTTAGCACCAATAATTTGTTTATGTTAGCCCTTCTTGTAATAAGTTTACATCATTAGAGTACTCGATGATTGTTCCCAGTTTGCAATCATCAGGAAACCTGGTGAACCAAATGCCATCTACTTTGGCCTGGACTTCTGAGAAATAGATGCCAAACAGTAAGGGGTCAGGCACAGATCCCTGTGGTACTCCAGTGGGTGTACTGGTGGAGGTGGAGTCACCAGTTAATTGCTACCTCGGAGAGTTTCTCAATGATGCTAGAGTGGGGAATTGTATCAAAAGCCTTGGCAAGGTTGAGATAGGCTGTATGGACTGTGTTACCTTCCTCCATGGCATTGGTGACAGTCTCAAAGATGTCAACCAGGTTTAATAAGCATGATATACCCTTAACAAAGCCATACCAGGTTGGGTTGGGAAGATTTATCCACAGTTGGTGGGGTTTACCCGAGTGATGAAACAAAGTCAGCCATGGGTAAATCTTCAATATACCACACCATGGAGTCAGTTATTGCTATTATACAATGACATTATTTAAGAAAAGACTGCTTACTTTTCTTAAATAATATCTTTGTATAATGGTGCCATGGTGTTTTTCCACATTGCTTCCCCAATTCCACTGCTTTGATGATGTACTGCACATGTGTATTGGGCAGGGGGAGGCTGTGTACTTCATTTACACTTGATATTGCATCTTCTTCTTTATTTGTATTTCATTTTTTTCTTCTTCTTATGCAGTTATTCACATAAGGAAGCATGCAGTGAGTTTATAGCCACTAAAGGATTGAGAAGTACATTGTGCAAATATAACAGAGATGTAAATAAAAGTATAAAATTACAATTGTTTAATTTATTTTAACATTAACACCAGATTAAGTGAGCAATGAAATGGTCAGATGTATTGCTAAGCAGCTATCATTTTTTTCAGATGCTCTTTAGTCATTAAGATAAATTGTATTGCCAAATTTTAATTGTTTAATTAATATGTGCTTTTAATTGTTTATTTGTTTAATTAATATAAGTGCTTTATCATTCATTATGTGTGTTTGCCTACTTTAATAATATAGAAAAAATGTCATAGGTATATTTTCGGTTTACAACAGCACGCTTATTGGGCTAACCAATCAGTGTGCTCCTTTTTGAATGTTAACAGCCAGTCATTGTGTAATAAGTTATATTCAATGGACCTTAATATCTCTGTAATTGTATGAGACTTTTATCTGTCTAATTGCCTGAATCTTTTATGTTCCATATTTTATATACTCAAATGTTGTATTTCTTGACACCCACCATTCTAATTCAGTTTATTTGTAACTTATTAGTTAATGGATTGTACTTTGTATATAATGTGTGCATCTCTTATGTTCTAGTATCAATTTTGTTGTATTTTTGGAGCTTTTCTCCTCAAACCTCCACTGAAAAGGGTTTTTCCAGTTGTACTTTCCTTGTAAACATGCAAATAAATAAACAAACAAACAAAATGTATTTATTTATTAATGTAATTTGCTGTCTAATTAACTGGCTCATAGCTGGATCATGCACAGTTAGTGTTTGTGGCACACTTTATTTTAAAAGGGTTGGCACCAGTAGTGTCCTCCAGAATTCCTTATTAAATTCACAAACTCCTCACGTATCTCACTAATGCAGAAGCTGATTCAAGAGTCACAAGCTGAGTAAATCTGTAGCTGGCATCTAGTGTACCACTTTCAACTGTCCACTCTACCCTCAAACTTGAGCTTGAAACTGACCTCAGAAACATTTCTTTTAAGCTTTACTAATAATAACCTGTTGGTCAGCATGGACAGAACCAAATCAATGATTTGTGGAATCAAACAATGACCTAGATTTCCATGCCTTGGGCCATCAGTGACTGCTATGGAACTCCACTGATAACCAAACCTCTTTATGAATCCCTACATATTTGATTAGATTGGGCACTCACATTAAAGAACCACAGTAAAAAAAAAAAAAAACCTCAGGTAAGGGAAGAAAACAGCTTTGGGCCCGGAACATCTCTCATTTCTCATTTATAGTAAAGAAATACTGCACTCTCATCTTAAATATAGTTCATCCCATATTGTATTAGCCTCCTAAAAACTTAACAGCACTTCAAACGACCTCCAGTATAATTTGCAGGGGCAATGTCATTAATTACAATGAGTGTAGTTTTATTGGTGACAATAATACTAAAATTTCATGATCATTTCCAGTACTGGAAAAGTCATATGGGCTCATGTTTATATACAAATGTTGCGTTTTCATTGTTTGTGGTAAAATATATATTATGTAGGGTTTTTAAAAAGGCTGGACAAAGGAAAAGCAAAACTGTTTTTTTTCTCTGTTGACTACTGTGAACTGAATCTGCAGGTCAGTGCCATTGCTAGCAGGGTACTGTCATTTAATCTGATCTACAGCTAGTGACTGATTTTCTTGTCATTAGAGGTGAAATGTTACATGTGGCATGTGAGACTAAATTAGCCCTTTCCAAATGTTTGTCCTTTCTGGGTAATACCGTAAATTTTTTTAGTATACTTCAGTAATGAGAGTGGCAGGTAAAAGGGAGCCTAACCCCTATAAAATACCTGTTCTTCATTTAGTTTCAGAATTAAGTGTTAATGCTAAATTGATATTTTTCATTGAAAGAGGGCCACAATGTATGCAAACTCAATATATTAACATATTTATTTATTATTTGTTTATATATTGCATTTCTTTACTGGGATTGTCCAAAAGGATCATGCAAGATCTCTTTTTTGTAGAGACCAAGGAAGAAAAGAACCATAGCAAACAGTAAAATATTTATATAACATATTATAGCTGAGTTAGCATGATAATTAGGTAAAACATTCAATGGATTAGCAAAAATATGTGAGAGACAAAATATTTCATATTTACTTAACACACAGAGAAACATATATAAAATGCACATATTATATAATGAAGTAATATGGTATATTACCAGGCAGTCAGCAGTAAAATATTCTATTACAAATTGGTCAGTATATGTGTCAGAAGTAATTGTCAGCACTTGATGGCTTTGATAGCATTTGCAGTTTATGAGTTACAGCAGACTTAACACTAGCAGTGCAAAAACCAAGATCAAAGCAAACAATCTATAACCATACTCACAAGCTTAGGCCATTAAAAAGGTACAGGACTAAACCCCTTGCTAGAGATGTTAATGCATTTGAAGTGAAATAAATGGCTTATCACCTATTGCCATTTGGCTACCTAGTGCAAAAATGCAGCAAAACCTATAAGTTTCTTCCACTGAATTACTAAGCAGTAAAATGACATGAGCCTTAGCTTAAGGTGCAGGATCAACAGAAAAATAGCAGACACATAGAAATTCAGTATACAAACCTGATAAACTCAATTACAGTCAGCATATTATTCAAGCTGTAGAGGAATGAGACATGTCAGACAAAACCCTGCTATATTCCATTTTAACAGCTTGGGGTAATGTTTTCCACAATTGGGCCACTTATAAAAGACAGTTCTAAACATGCTTTACACATATAATTGTAACTGTGCAGATTTTTTTCGTAGTATCTGCTCTAAAATGGAAGCACATCTAACATGTGACTTCTTGTCAACAGGGATACCAGTGGTTAATTTACTTTTACTTGATTGTGCCCTTTTGGCTGCATTTTGCTGGGTAATGATTTGAAATGTTCCAGAAATGTGAGATTGAAAGACAAAAAAAAAAATGACTGACATATATTAAGCCTGAAATTGCTACTTTTTGGAATATTCACCTTTTTCGCAGCTATAGTGATCTCAAAGCTGGTATATCTATAACTCTGAGGGTGAGGGTGGGGGGTTGCCCCCAACAGGAAAAGTGTTCAATATCCATTTTTCTCTTGTATTTTCAATTTTTATTTTTCTGTGTTTTGGGACACAGCCATCTGAGTCCCAACATTTCAATATGGAACCCTCTTGCTGAATATAAGGCCTGTGCACCCAGCTAAGAAAATATTATTACATCATGGTGTTCCTATACCTAAGAATACGCTTTAGTTAAAAAAACTAGTGAATCTTACAAATGCTTATAATCTTAATTAATATTTAGTCAAACCAAATACTTTAAAATATGAATGATTCAGAACTTTTCTACAGGAGATCAAGACCCCCAACTGCTAATTTTTAAGTGATACTTCAAAAATCAGGCATGCCACATAAACTTAATATAAATTGTCTCAGACTGGCTTCTCAAAACCACCAGGAAAATATGTTCAGTGACAAATAAAGTGACACATACAGAGTAAGAGAGTCATTAACAAACTGAGTGCCGAGGAATATTATGATACTGTCACTCATTTTCATCCAGCGGTGAACTTCTCCATCCTCTGGTAATTTAAGTTAAGAACATAGCTTTAGCAGTTCTGTCCAGCACTGGGCGTCTGTAAGTGCGAGGACATTTGCTACAGTTAAAATCTGCATTTAAAAATACTTGATAAAAATATTCTTCTTTAAAATTTTACATGAGGTACATAAAGTAAATTATACAACGACCCCCCATTAATATTCAAAAAATGTGTACGCTGATTGGTCAGCGTGCACGTTGTAAATCAGAGTTATAGTAATGGAAAAACTATAACTCTTTTTTTTTTTTTTTTTTACAGCAACGGAGAATGCAAGATCTCCGTTGCTTCACACTGTCTCGCTATGTTAAACGAGTTTAACATAGCGAGACAGCTTTAAAAAAAGCAACAGAGAATCTCTGTTGCTTATTTTAAAGCTGTCTCACTATGTTAAACCCATTTAACATAGCGAAACAGTTTGTAAAAAGCAACGGAGATTTTGCTTTCTCCATTGCTTTTGCCCACAGCTCTGATGTACTGCATAGGCATATGCATGCGCAGAATACCAGGCAGCTGCGGAAGGGCAGCAAGGAGGCATTATACAATGCCATTATTTAAGAAAAGCAATTATTTTATTTCTTAAATAATGTCATTGTATAATAGCAATAACCCACTTCTGGGTATGGGTAATGCTGGATTTACCCACAGTTGGCTTTGTTTGGTCACTTGGGCTTCGCCCTCGTGGCCAAACCACGCCAACCATGGGTAAATCCAGCATTACCCACACCCAGGCGTGGGTTATTGCTATAATATATCACACCCAGGCATGGGTTATTGCTATAATAGTGTTCCATAGCAGAAGCTTCATTTCTCATCTTCAGTTTTCTGTTCCTCTTCAGATTTAGTTTCTTGACTTCTGCTTTGTCTTCCTTCTTTCCCTTGACACCTTTTTTAACCCTCTGTAGCAGCTGTTTCTTTCTTGGATGCTGGTTTCTTCAGTTATGCATCTAGCTTTTAAGGGGTTAGTTTAACAGATATTCTTACAGATCTTCTTTGTGGGATCTGTGGCTCTTGCTTATTCACTTTTGCTGCATGTTTGCCTTCAGCACCTTCAGGAGACTTTTTTTGCATAATTTCACTTTTTTGTGTCTAAAATAGATTAAAAAAATGCTAAAAAAACAAAATAGACCACAACTACTGCGATGTGTGAATCCAGATATATAGATTCACTACAGTAGCACCTAAGGATCATCACTACACATTTTCTTAAAAGAAAACAGTTGTTATTAGCAGTTGTTATTAGCATCCTTTCTCTTTAAACACTTAAAGCTTGAAGTCTTTCCTTTTCTTGCCTATAGACATAACCAATCTATATAACATTGTAACATTAGATCCCAAATTAATGGCAATATGCTGCTTAGGTGCATTCATAATGAAATGAACAAAGTGATACAGTTTTTCTAACTTGAATTTCAACCTATGCATATCTCGCACATGCAGACACACACACACACACACACACACACACACACACACACACACACACACACACACACACACACACACACACACACACACACACACACACACACACATAGACAGAAAAAGATATGCATATAGATATGCGTTTGTATGGACAGGCACATATGTGTGTGTGTGTGTGTGTGTGTGTGTGTGTGTGTGTGTGTGTGTGTGTGTGTATGTATTTATATAGCTATACACATAAGCATTGAAATAGTGGAATCATTATGGTCATTACTATTATTATTTTGATGTGGTTTCTTTTCTATACTGCTTGAATGAGACTTTTGGGTAGCTTTTTGGGAGCATAGATAGGGTAGGATTCAAGCTTTTATCACTTATATGAGAAATAAAATACCATGAGTGAGACTGGAGAGTAGAGCTCTTATTAGAAGCTAGCTTGCTATTAAAACATAGACAAAAACATGCAGATTCACTATAGGCTGAATGGCAATTAATTCAAATTACCAAAATTTCAAAAGACGTTTGGCTGCCCTAAAATGAACTTTAAAAATCCGCTTTTATTATTTTTACAAAAAAAATAAATAAATAAATAAACGACTAGTGGTTTAAACTGTGTGTGTAGTATAATAAACATGGATTGTTAAAGGTCAATTTGAGACAGACAAAATAAATACTTTTGAAATTTTGCTATTAAAACATTTCTGCATTCCATCTGGCATAAGTTATCACTGCAAACTTCTTATCTCTACAAATCCTCTGTCCATCAACCTTAGGGACATCCTATCTTTTACAGTTATATTCAAATGTTTGCATTTAAATTTCTATCCTGTGCCTGGCCTAATATTTAACCTTTCTGCAGGACTTAGTCTCTAAGGGATAACAGCTCATGTGCAATAGATCTGCAGTGCTCTCCTTTTTTGTATTTATACATCAGTGGGACAGCTTTCTTCAAGATATTACAATCAGGTCATAACAGTCTACCCAGGAAGTATGAAGCAAACATAGATTCATAGGTAAGTACTAGAATCACAGCCCTTGTGGAACATTTTAACCCTAGTCAATTTCCTTTTCAAAGGTGAGAAGAAAACCCTGTACCAGGTATCTGCGAGGTAACACCTTAACCATTATACCAACTCCACCTGATCTAACAACCACCAGAGGCTCATCAAAAAGGGCATCTTTTTGATTCCATCCAATACATATGCTTCACTTAACCTCATAATCAAAATGACCTTACTCACTTCAACTCCTTAAAGTGTATCTTTCACTTCAGTGCTCTAAACTGTCTCACCATTAAAATTATGTTTTACTATTTTTTCTAATACACTCTAGTATATATATATATATATATATATATATATATATATATATATATATATATATATATATTCTGAAAAGCTGTACAGTACTGACAGGCTGAGAGTATTTATACACAGAGTAAGACATCTGTCTTGCGGTATCTTACTTTTTGTATAGCATGCATATTCATATTTATTTGATTTTTCCATTGGATACACTATGTATAATTGATTGTTCTGCATTTAGTTTTCAAAAGTGCATTACTGGATTGTTTTGCATTTAATTAACTGCTTTAATTGTAATGTATTTTTGTCTGTAATGCCTTTAGCCCACATTACAGCTGAAAAGGATACTTGGACCACTTGAACCATTTGGCTAATACATGGAATTTAAAGAAACACACAAACAAATGACTCAATGAATAAATGAAAATTGTGCACTCTCACAGCTACAAACACATACACACACACACACACACACACACACACACACACACACACACACACTCACATATTGGTAGATCAAACTTGCTTAAGTTATTTTGAGTGGTTGCTGCTGTTTACTGCATTTATGTGTGCATTTCAGTGAATTTCTTTTTTTTTTTTTGTAAAAAAATTCTCTTTCTCTCACTGTTACTGCTGTAGGACTGTCTTGAAATTGCCTTCAGCAAGTAATTTCCAGCTGCTATTTAATTGATTTGTGGTAGCTTTGCACTTGTGGGTCTCTTCTACTATGTTTTAATATTAGGAGGACTGGGTTTACTCATCGAGTCTATATTATATATTTAAAGTTTCAAAACTTCGAATCCCATATGTTCGACAACATATGATCAAAGTTTGAAACTTCGAATATATAATAAAACATAAAAAAAAAAACTTACCTTAATGGTCTGAGCAGTGGGGGGGAGACCCCCTGCACCCCCATGTGGGGGGTTGTGCCCCCACACCCCCCTACTTTAATATACCAACTCTGAGATCACACTTCAGTGCAGAAAAGGGAAATTCTCCCATTCTGCACCATACAGCGCCGTTAAATTTAGCCTTTGAACTTTTCAAAGTTCGATCATATGGTGTCGACCATATGACATTCAAACTTTGAAAAGTTTGTTCATGTAATATGAACCCTTATTCATCTTGTGGAAGGAGGTGTTTATTTCATTTGAGTTGGGAAATGTACACAATGACTCGTAGTGCAGTCATTTTATTGGCCAGAGGATCATTAGTTAGTTTTCTGATTTTTCTGTGCTGCTACAAATTCTGCACATTTGCATAGGTTAGCAATGCCTGTACAGCAGCAAATACCTCAAAAATAAATTCTCCCTATAGAATGATCCATAAAACTGTACCTTTTAAGGTGGCAATATAGAACAAATACCTTGTGCGCCAACAAGTATAGAGCAGCTAGTTAGGCATCGAGTGGCAATAACTACATAGTAGAATTCAACATTGTGTGTAAACATTGCAGTTAGTAGAATTTAGTATTGTTTAGCATAATCTACCCATGTAAAGCACACTTATTAGTCTGCAAATACATAGCACCCTTAATAGCCTTCTAACCCCAATAAACCACCCCCTTGTAGCTCACCAATCAAAGGACTGGATAGTATGGATGTGCAATTTCCTAAACTCTCTGTAGCCAGCTTGGTGGACATGAGCATCTTGAGACAATGTATCAATTGTCTCATGTTAACTGACAACCATTTTATTCTTAAAGAAGCAGGCACAGTATGTAAGAGGTATACTAACACAATGACACTGGAGGCAACACTCTAGCACACAACACACATTAGGTTGTCAAAAGCAAACACACAGCACCCACCTTACATAGCATACAACACACATATAGACTAACATATTCTAGGGCAGTTTAAAGCAATCTTCCTAAACATCAAAAATTACCTAGACCACCCACTGTCAAAACTATGCCTCAGCAAGTTCAAAGGCACTCGGAAAAAACAACACCTAAACTTTTCAGTGGCATCCCAAACACCAAGCCCCTAAGGCAAGCAAAATAACTTCCCAGGACTTTCATCATAGGAGACTTTATTGTATAATATAATGATGTCCCTCTTGCTAGGCTGAACAAGATGATAACTGTTAGTTGCTTATCTGGAGCCAAGATCTGCCAAATCATGCACACACTCAAGCAATTACATCGCATGTACCAGAAAGATTCCATCATATTCCATGTAGGAGTAAATGGTCTGAGATGTACCTCCTTGGACTATATGAACAGAGACATTATAGAACTTTCAGATTTTGTGTCTCAGGTGAGTATGAGCCTCACATACTAACATCACTAAGACTGATGCCACAATATGAGCAACAAATTATTGATTTCAACAACTGAGTGTCTTTCTGAAGTTATTCCAATGGAATCCAGTGTTTTCACATCGGGAGAACATGCTTAACAGATCACACTGGTTTGCTAAGGATGGTCTACTCCTTTCCTCTCAAGGCTTTTGAATACCGGCTAAAACTTTATCCACCCCATGGTGCCCTTTTTAGGCAATGCCAGATTGAAAAATGTACTGTCATAGAAAAATCAGCTCAACTGAACCTCAAGGTGTTATGGTGCAATGCCAGGAGCATAAAAATACACTCCTTCCAAGCCCTTCTCACACTTGAGAATATACGTACTGTATATGTCCAGTTACCAAAACATGGTTTAAAGTGGCAAAGCATTCTGCTGCAGTGCAAAGGTTCAGTGTCTTCCAAACTTTCAGACTAGTAGCTGCATAGAAAAGCGCTAAAGAAGGAGTTATCTCAATAAACAGGATGGCATGTTGGAGTTCCTCCTTGTGCAGATCACCACAGATAAAATCCTGTACCATATTCTAGCCAGCTTTAGGTCAGCCTCCATGTCCCAAGAAGCTCACAATGCATGCCTGGACCTACTGGAGACACTTACCATTCAGCCTAACACCCTAATCATGGGAGACGTGAATTAACCCTCTATAGATGGAATACTACACAGCCTCAGATCTACAGGCACAAAGATTCCTACCCTTCGTAAATATAAACACCTTTGACCAAATAGTGAATAATCTCACTAGAGGCTCTGACATACTGGACCTTATGCTTACAAATATAGGAGAATGCTACAACCCCTCAGTGTCTCATTCTTGCTAGTCAGATCTGACCATAAAGTTTGAAATTAAAATCAACTTTGTAATCCCATTATTACTAGTAACAGTTATGAACTACTTCAACGCAAACTACCTTCTATTAAGTGATAGTTTGTTAAAATTCAATGTCCCTCCAAACCCAGAGAACACAGCACCCTGAGTTGAATTGCTATCATAATGTCAGTACAACCATGTCCGTGGCTGCATAGAGACTGCTCTACCTACCTAAAGGAATCCCAAGACTAGCCCCAGAAACAAACCACCTTGATGGCATCCCATATTAAACAGGATATACAACAAAGCGAAAAAAAAATATGGCAAAAATCAGGAAGGGTAGTTCCAATAACGATAAAAACTCTCAGTAAACTAAATGGGCAATTAAGTGGGCTAATTAGGTCAAGCAAAGCCATCTTGGAGGTTAAGATAGCCTCACAGGTAAAAGATAACCATAAGGCCTCTTACAGCTATATTCGAAACCTCAAGGGCAGTACCCAGCAATAATGAAGAAAGTAGAAAAAAACTGAACCATGTCTAAAGTTAAAAGCAGTTTTAATTATACAATGTTAAAATCACTCTTCTGCAAAATCCTAAAGTTAAGTACAAGATGTTAAAAATAAGTCTTCAGAAGTATCCAAAAGTTGTGTTGCTAGTAAAAAAAAAATTGCCTTAAGCCTAAGGATTCTTCAGGCTACTGCAGTATTTAAGTAAAAGCATGTAAGTAGTGCACCTTTAGTTGTAGATCATGAAGCATTGGTCTTAAAGTGAAAGATTTGTTAAGACCAGGTTCATTATATGCATTGAAGTGCAAGATCCATTTCATTTCTTGTAACTCAGTTAAGTATTTTAAACTTCCTCCAAGTATTGGTTTATGCACAGTGCATAAAATTAATAATTTGAAATTATGTGAATTGTCTGTATTTAAAATATGCTTGTATAAGGCGTTAGTATATACTTGTCTGTTTATATCAAAAATATGGCTACTAATCCTTTCCTTAAGCTTCCTGTTGGTCATGCCTATATAAAATGCTGGACATTGCATGCATCTAAAATCTTAAATACTACAGTTCTAATCATACCTATCAACTGTACACATTTTTGCTGAATGTCCAGATTTTTGCCTCATATTTTTGGTCTGTTTTTCATAAAATTGTGGTTTTCTGGCAAATTACTGGCAAATAATTAATGACTGAAGTTAGAAAATAATGACAGACTTTTGAGTTTCAGACTTTATACCCTTCAGAAAATTCATACGAATGCAAAATCTGTTATTTTATCAACTTTATAAGTTTGTAAGAGCAATATTTAAAAATTGTCCCTATTTGTGGGGCCTTTGTCCCACTTTTATTTATGGCTTTGTCCAGATTTCTTGCTCTAAGAGGTTGAATGATATGGTTCTAAGAGAATCACTAGCCTGAAGAAGCCTGAAGGTGAAAGTTTTTACTAGCAACACAACTTCTGGATATTGCTGAAGAGTGATTTTAACATTTTATTATTAAAATTGCCTTTAACTTTAGCCGTGGTTCCATTTTTTTCTACTTTCAGCATTATACCTGTTTTGTTTGTTAACTAGATTCATTGTTCAGCAACCACTTTTTACTTAGCAGCACACAACAATGTGTTGAACTAGTAGTTAATGGTGCCACATTCACCTAGCCTAGCCATATAGTAAACCAATTAGCTGAAAAATTCAGTTCCAACTTTAACATCTCTCACCCCCAACTATCCCCCAAAGAATCCTCTCAAACATACTCCCCTCCAATTATGACTAGGGAGCATGTACTAGCTGATCTCACTAAAGGCAAGAACATGACCTCAATGGACCCCAATAACATCCAGGATGCCTACTGAGCAGTCTAAAATATTACTTATGAGGACCCCAGAGTCATACTTTAACTGTAGTCTTAAAACAGGCTTTGTGCCACATGAATGGAGGACTGTGACAGTCATCCCCCTACATAAGGCGTGACCTTCAACAGATCCTAGAAACTACAGACCCATTAGTCTTACTAGACTTGTTTCTAAAGTCATGGAAATAATTATCATGGAACTCATCAGCAAGGACATAGGAGACATCCAGACACTGGATCCATCCCAGTTTGGCTCTGTCAAAGGAAGGTCATGCTTACTGAAACTGGTGAACTTCTTTGAAAAGGTCTCTAAGGCAAAGGATGAGGAGAAAACTTTGCATACTGTCTACCTCAATCTGGCCAAAGCATTTGATGCAATACCCTACTTGAGCATGGTCGACAAACATACTGACCAAGGTATAAACCCCTTTATAATATACTGGAGAGCTAGCTAGCTCACTGATAGGACCCAGGCATTAAGAATCAGTGAGGCCACCTCTCAAAAAGGATATTCATCAATGGAATTCCCGTGGGATCTGTGCTAGGCCCACTACTGTTTGACATCTACTTCTCAGATATCAAAGCCAATGTCAAAGGCCTCGACTAACCAAGTTTGCAGATGATTGCAAACTGGGAGCAGTCATTAAATACCCCCAAGATGAAAACACCCTTCAAGGAGGCACAACACAAAAAATAATTGGTTCCAAAACCATGGCTTAAAACTCAATATGAAAAAATGCATTATAGTACCTTTTGGGATGTTTCCAACCCCATGTCATCCATAAAACTCCCTTAAAACTTGATTCATGAGTCAGGGATCTCGTGAA
The DNA here is from genome assembly GCF_019279795.1 of Protopterus annectens. Classification (NCBI taxonomy): domain Eukaryota; kingdom Metazoa; phylum Chordata; order Ceratodontiformes; family Protopteridae; genus Protopterus; species Protopterus annectens. The sequence continues at coordinate 369,984,324 of NC_056741.1, read as the reverse complement.
TCATGTAGACAATACTCTAGCTTTCTACCAACATGTGTCAAAAGTAGTAAAAAAAAATCCTTTTATGTTTCTCAACTTATAAACAAAAGTGTAGCATCTACGTCCAGAGAGGTAATCATGCCACTATACTCAGCACTCATTATACCTATCACAGAGTATAATGCCATCTTTAGTATGTAACTGACCAGACACATGCAGGAACAGGAATGTCTGCAAAGGTTCCTTCCAAAAAGAATACAGAGAATAAACGCAATGACCTACTCTGAATACCTGAAAGCCCTGTTTCTTTACTGGATGTCATACAGACTCTGAGAGGTGATCTTTTTCTGGCATAATGAGGCATGTCTGGACCCAGTTTTAATGAACATTCTGTACATCCACAAAACAAACAGCATTGGAGCTACTAGATTAAAAAATGAATATTTTGTTTGTGATATAAACAGGACATGTTGGAGAGGCAGGTATGTTTCCCAACCATTCTCTGGAACAGATTTACTATCCATGTGAAGCAGATATCCCCCCTATCCCTATTTAAGTGCAACTTGGACCAGTGCATGGGTAATTGGAAATTCACCCCAGTCTGCTCCTACATCTGAAATAGATAGATGTAGTCAGTAAATCACCCTCTATATAAATCACATTTGTGGTTCACATTTGGGTTGCACAGCTAGGATTATAAGGACCCTAATTGCTGTTAGCCTAGTATACACCTATGAACCTATGAAGTTTGGGCACAATGCCCTTCATAGCTTTCCTGAAAGAAGATAGAGGGGTGGGGAGGCTGAGCCCTGAATGGAAAATGCTAGCAACAAAAAAAATATATATGTCAACACTCTGGCAAAAAATACACATGCACAAAAAAACAAAGGTGATATGTAAGGGGGGACTGGCTATTGCACCAGTGATCATTTGAACATCTACTGTAATGGTAAGTTTGGCTTACACAACTGTACTATGTTCTTCATATTGATCACTGATGCAGTAACCTTAGCTATATGGTTAGATTACCACAGCTAAGTGTATTTGGGAGGTGGAAGAAGAAGGATCCAGGAGCCTCTGGAGAATAGTCATAGCAATGTTTGAGCTAAGCCTAGAGAAGGAATCAAGCTTATAGTGCTTCATAAAAGTGAGTACAGAAGACCAAATTGCAACTTCTAGAATACTTCAAGAATCCAGCTCCCTCCAAAAAGCCATAGATGGAGCCAAGAACTTGGTAGAGAGGGTCTTGACCCTGCCTGCAATAGATTTGTTATGGTGAGTATAACAGAAGGTTATTAGACAACCATTTGAAAATATGTTTTGACACAGGCTGCCCCTTCTTCTTAACTTCACAAGAAATGACCATCTGACCTGAATATATGAAAGATTTAGTTGCATCAAGATAGTATCTGAGTTTTCTGTGGATGTCCAAGGTGTGGAGTATCCATTCTCCCTCGTTTTTGGTTTCATAGGATCATAGGATCATACGAGGTTACTGGGCTAATGGCCCTGGGGCCCTTACAAGCCTAGCCAAGAGTTTAACCCCAAAAAAGAAACCTCAGGCAGCACCTTTCACCCCTGTCAATGAGGGACAAAGGTGGAACCCCTGGGACAAATTTGTGGTTTCCCATCCACTCATCAAGGTTGCGCTTGAAGAGGGTCAGCGAGGTACTCTGTTTGACATGTATAGGAAGTCTGTTCCAGAGACACGGCAGCCTTTGGGAGACAAGCCTCTCTCTTCAGCAGGTTTCAGTAAAGAAAATGGGGAGATGGATAGTTTTGCTTAAAGTAAACTCAGATACCACTTTAGTTATAAAAGAAGGATTAGTTCTCTAAGAAACCCTGTCACTGTGAAAAATGTGATATAGCTGACTCCCTATAAGAGCTTGCAATGCAGATACCCTTCTTGAAGAGGTTAGAGCAATCAGTAAAGCTGTTTTTTCCATGTAAAGAATCTCATGTCAGCCAGATTAACTGGTTCAAATGGAGCAAATGTTAGCTTCTCTAACAAAAAATTAAGTTCCCAAGGAGGATTTACCAGTTTTCTAGGAGGCCCCTTATGCAAAACACATTTCTAGAACATTTTGGCCTGGGACTGCATTGAATGAGGAGGATCCATAGGCAGACATGCTGAACTGGCTAATAAATTAACCTTGATAGTAGGAAAGGCTGTAGGATAATAAAACACATATTGTAAAACCAGAGAACAACAAGCCTCAAATGAGTGATGGTTATGTTGTTGGCAACAACTAGAAACCTTTTCTATTTGCTAATATATAATTTAATAGCAGCAGGCTTTCTTACCTCCATTAGTTTCTGCTGCATGCCCTCAGAAAACATGTCCCTAATTAATGACCTAAACTACAGGCAGTCAATTGAAGATGATTCATATTGTGGTATATCAAACACCCCTGGACTTTATGTGAGTAGATACAGTTTGTGAAGAAGCATATGGTAATTGCTCTTGGCTATTTCCAAAAGAAGGGTGAATCATGATTGCCTGGGCCAGAAGGCAGTCACCACAATGATATTGGGGGAATTTCTTCTGAGTCTTCAGAAGTACTTTGGATATTAGTGAAAGGATAGAAAAGCATACAGGAACATTCCTGTCCAAGGAAAATAAAAGGCATCTGTCTTCCAGGCCTTCTATCATGGAGTCCTGGAACAGAATCTTGCCAGTTGACTGTTCAGAGAACAAACAAAGAGGTCTACCCACAGACGGCTCTAGCCTTGGAAGACCCCCTGATCTAGTTTCTACTGATGAGGATCTGTCCTGGTTCTGGTCAGCTTGTCTGCAACAAAATTTTGCTCTGATGGAATGCAGGATTCCTGTAGAGTGAGACTGTGATGTGAAGTTACATCCCAAGCTAACAAGGATAGTCTACAGAGGGGATATGACCTGTTTTCCCCTTGCTTGTTGATGTACCACATGACTGTAGTATTGTCTGTAATAACTTGAGGTGGTATTTGGGACCAAAGATTGTTCAGAGATTTGAGTACCTTGATCTCCTTGATAGTTATGCACTTACATCTGTCTTTGGAGTCCCACACCCCCTGCACTTTTATTGACCCCAGAAACTGCTCTACAAGCAAAGCATGAGGTGTCTGTGGTGACTGGCAAAACAATAGACCTGATTTAAGGATATCTGTTTTCTCCACCAAAATATTTATTTTCTGAAAAACCTCAGCAGTAGGATTTGAAAAGATAAAAAGTGTTGATGCTGGGACCAACATGTGGTGTCTTGCCAGGAGTATTATGAGAATCACAGATGCCATGAGATCCAAAATCCTAAGGTATGCTCTCTCAATATCTAAACTCTGAGTGGAAAACCTTAGAAATAGATCTAAATAAAGATGTATTTTTTTCCTGTGGAAGAAATTATGTTTGATCTGAGATGTCTAGTTGACATCCTAGTCACACAATCCTGTGTGAGGGATTCAAGAAAGACTTTTGAATGTTCTATTGGAATCCCAACTTGTGTAAGAGAGATCTCTCACCAAAGACAGAGATTCCCATCACTTTGACAGAAACTCTGCAAAGATAAGCAAGTCACCTAAAAAAGGAAAAATGTGGATACCCTCTATCCTGCAATGAGCTATAACTGGAACTAGACACTTTAGGAACACTCTTGGTGCAGTGGATAGTCAATAGGGTAAGGCAGAGAAGTGGTAATGGGATCCAGTCAGAATCCTATGAAACATCTGAAGCCTGAATGAATAAGGATGTGATGATAAGCATTTTTTAAGTCACCTCACAAGCAAGAGGTTCTCCAGTTTGATCCTCAGCTGGGTTTTCTTCTGTGCGGAGTCTGCATGTCCTCCCTGCGGTCACGTGGGTTTCCTCTGGGTGCTCAGGTTTCCTCCCACATCTCAAAGACATGCTGCAGGTGGATTGGACACTCTAAATTAGCCCTAGGTGTGAGTGCATGTGTGTATGTGTGCCTTCTGTGGAAGGTTGGGTGCCAGGTTGGCAACTCGACACTGTAAAACTCCACTGCCAATCATGAGTGGACAGGTGATCTGCTGTACCGACCCCTAACCGGGAAAAGCCAAAAGGAGAAGAAGAAGTGTTAGCAGGAAACTTGAAAGAGGAAGCAAAGATAACAGGTTGTGAAGTGACATAATTCAGAATTTTGGCACTATCATAAACATTTTTAGGAAAGATCTAGAACTGATCTCCAAATATTTTCTTTCTTTGGCACTAGGAACATCCTTGAATAAAAACCTTTCCCCTTGGGAAGGATGAACTAGTTCTATCATTCCTTGGAACAGCAAGTGATGAAGAACAGGTGAAAACAAAAGGTCTGATCTGGAGGATGAGGAATTAACCCATGAAAAGGAGAAATTTCCTCCCACTGTCAAATGTAACCTAATTATTGATTTTCAGAATCCATTTGTCAGAAACAATTTATTGCCAAACAGAAGCAGAGATTCAGACTTTCTGGAAGGAAAAAAAAAGGGACCAGGGTGGAAGAGGGACACAGGGTCACTTTGAAAAGACATTCAGACTTATTGGACTGTTCTTGGTTGTAGGAGGTTCAAGACTTCTTTATGGAACCTACTTGCCATTTCTTCTTAAACATCTGTTTACCTGAATTTTGTTGACACTGTTTATTCTGTTTTTTTGCCAAAACTGGATGAGGTGAGAAAAAAATCCCCTTGAACAATTTGGAAAAGGAAGTTTGAACAAAACATAAGTGAATTTCTTGATCAGCTTGCCTTTTTCATCACAATACTTGATCCCCCTGCAACAGAGGAGCCAGGCACTAAATTGCTATTCAAGGAGAAATTAAAGTCTCATTTTTTACATAATCTGGGAGGTTCTGAGAATGTAGCCATGTGTACTTCCTCACAGCAGTACCAGTGGTCACAGCCCTGGAAGAAATATCAACCAAATCGTGCACACACTTTAAACAATAATTAGTGGCCTGTGCAATTGAAGCAAGTGAGTTATTTAAAGCAGATTTTTATTCACAAGAAGAAACTGCAGATAAAACAGTCCTCAAACTTTCACAAATTGTTAGAACAAACTTTAACACATCAGCCTGACAATCCAAAATTCTGCAAATCAAAGTTGCAGAAGTATATACTTTTTTTCCCATATCTATCTATAATTTTCCCATTTTTATCAGAAAGAGTAGGATTGGAAATACCTAAGTGCGTTGCAGTAGTGGGAGCAACTAAAGCTATATAGCTGCTAGCTTAGGTTAGGGAATATTGTATAACAATTGTAATGGCTTGGGAACTTTATACATCCTATCTGACTTTTTAGGGGCAGCTGTCTATCAGGAAAATAATAGGCAGTAACACATCATATAAAGCAGGCAGAACAGAAGGAATGGGTGTAGGTTCTGGAAAATCTTTCTTTAACAACTTACAGTATTTTCTGAGGGGCTGAGAAGCCTCAGTGTTCTCACACGGAAAATTCTAGCACATTTTAGCAATAGTCTCAGAGAAAGAGAAACCCCCACAGGGAGAAGCAGAAACGGAGCTGTTCTCTGAGTCAGAATCAGAAGTCTGAGGATAAAACTATGTATCCATCCCTGCATCCATCTGTTCAGCTTCAGAATCTTGAATCTATCCATCCATTTACAACCCCTTTTTCCTATTTTTGCACATGGGGTCGAGGTGTCACTTCAACTGTGACAATCATCATGTGCCAAGGTTCACACCACTGGGTGGCTTGACTCACTTAAGGAAAAGAGAAATCCATATTCCTTTACCAGAATCTACTTTACAAAAAGTATCAATAGCCTGAATTAAACCCTGTGCCAGAACCAGTAAACTACTCATATCCAATGAAAATTGAGGAGAAGTAGATATGTGCTTGTTTTTCTGTTTCTTTTTGACAAGAATAATTTGACCATATGTGTTGCTAATGGCAGCAGCTGTTTTCCTATGGATGGGCACAGCATTCTGACACAATAGAGAAACCTTCCCTGTTCCCTCTCCCAGAAATAACAACAGTGGCTCTCCTTTGACCACTAAGTGGACCCCAATAGCCATAGGACATAGAGCTAGCACAGAACTTGGCTGTATTCATGCAGACACTCACACTCACATTTCTCATTGAGTGCCCATACAGAGAGACACACATAACAGGTACAAGAGGCATTAATGAGGCTTGCAGGTCGTTCTGTCTCAGTACCATTTGATAATTAACTACATTTCTGCCTGCCTGCCTGTCTTTTTTACTCACACACCTCAATATTTTTGTGTCAGCCTTGATGCACAGGGTGCATAGTTATCTGAGTGCTTAGCATGTATGTGTTAGTGATGCAACTTTGAAAATTGTACTGCTTTCTTACAGCCTTTTGTAATTAATACCTTGAACTCATTGATACATTGTGTGGTTTATTGCTTCAGTTGTGAAAATGTAGGGATAACTAGAGACTTGTGACTGGTTTTGTATTGTGTGTATTTTTTATATATTAGAACTATTAGCTGATAAACAGCAGAAATCTAGAGACATAGCCAGTGCTGTCACATATTGATGTCATTGCTGGACAACTCACATACCTTCTAATTAAGTACATAGTAAGTAATGATATGCAAGTATCTGTCATTGTGTTCTTACCCATTTATTCCTGTTCCAGGGTTAATACTTACTTTGATAGTCCTGCAGTTACAACTGTTTAATTCAGAACTGACCCAATATGATGCTAGCAGTACACAGCCATTACATGGGAAAGTAAAGGTTGTAAGCATTGCCTGACATCAATTTTACTGTATGTTTGTGCATAAGATGAAAGTTGCACCCCTTAGGTAATGAGTATGCATGCTATCTGTAACCACTTGTTGCACCCCTTAGGGAATGAGTATGCATGCTATCTGTAACCACTTATTGCACCCCTTAGGTAATGAGTATGCATGCTATCTGTAACCACTTGTTGCACCCCTTAGGTAATGAGTATGCATGCTATCAGTAACCACTTGTTGCACCCCTTAGGTAACGAGTATGCATGTTATCTGTAACCACTTGTTGCACCCCTTAGGGAATGAGTATGCATGCTATCTGTAACCACTTGTTGCACCTCTTAGGTAATGAGTATGCATGCTATCTGTAACCACTTGTTGCACCCCTTAGGTAATGAGTATGCATGCTATCTGTAACCACTTGTTGCACCCCTTAGGGAATGGGTATGCATGCTATCTGTAACCACTTGTTGCACCTTAGGTAATGAGTATGCATGCTATCTGTAACCACTTGTTGCACCCTTAGGTAATGAGTATGCATGCTATCTGTAACCACTTGTTGCACCCCTTAGGTAATGAGTATGCATGCTATCTGTAACCACTTGTTGCACCCCTTAGGTAATGAGTATGCATGCTATCTGTAACCACTTGTTGCACCCCTTAGGTAATGAGTATGCATGCTATCTGTAACCACTTGTTGCACCCCTTAGGTAATGAGTATGCATGCTATCTGTAGCCACTGGTTGCACCCCTTAGGTAATGAGTATGCATGCTATCTGTAACCACTTGTTGCACCTCTTAGGTAATGAGTATACATGCTATCTGTAACCACTTGTTGCACCTCTTAGGTAATGAGTATGCATGCTATCTGTAACCACTTGTTGCACCTCTTAGGTAATGAGTATGCATGCTATCTGTAACCACTTGTTGCACCTCTTAGGTAATGAGTATGCATGCTATCTGTAACCACTTGTTGCACCCCTTAGGTAATGAGTATGCATGCTATCTGTAACAACTTGTTGCACCTCTTAGGTAATGAGTATGCATGCTATCTGTAACCACTTGTTGCACCCCTTAGGTAATGAGTATGCATGCTATCTGTAGCCACTTGTTGCACCCCTTAGGTAATGAGTATGCATGCTATCTGTAACCACTTGTTGCACCTCTTAGGTAATGAGTATGCATGCTATCTGTAACCACTTGTTGCACCTCTTAGGTAATGAGTATGCATGCTATCTGTAACCACTTGTTGCACCTCTTAGGTAATGAGTATGCATGCTATCTGTAACCACTTGTTGCACCTCTTAGGTAATGAGTATGCATGCTATCTGTAACCACTTGTTGCACCTCTTAGGTAATGAGTATGCATGCTATCTGTAACCACTTGTTGCACCTCTTAGGGAATGAGTATGCATGCTATCTGTAACCACTTGTTGCACCCCTTAGGTAATGAGTATGCATGCTATCTGTAACCACTTGTTGCACCTCTTAGGTAATGAGTATGCATGCTATCTGTAACCACTTGTTGCACCTCTTAGGTAATGAGTATGCATGCTATCTGTAACCACTTGTTGCACCTCTTAGGTAATGAGTATGCATGCTATCTGTAACCACTTGTTGCACCCCTTAGGTAATGAGTATGCATGCTATCTGTAACCACTTGTTGCACCTCTTAGGTAATGAGTATGCATGCTATCTGTAACCACTTGTTGCACCCCTTAGGTAATGAGTATGCATGCTATCTGTAGCCACTTGTTGCACCCCTTAGGTAATGAGTATGCATGCTATCTGTAACCACTTGTTGCACCTCTTAGGTAATGAGTATGCATGCTATCTGTAACCACTTGTTGCACCTCTTAGGTAATGAGTATGCATGCTATCTGTAACCACTTGTTGCACCTCTTAGGTAATGAGTATGCATGCTATCTGTAACCACTTGTTGCACCTCTTAGGTAATGAGTATGCATGCTATCTGTAACCACTTGTTGCACCTCTTAGGGAATGAGTATGCATGCTATCTGTAACCACTTGTTGCACCTCTTAGGGAATGAGTATGCATGCTATCTGTAACCACTTGTTGCACCCCTTAGGTAATGAGTATGCATGCTATCTGTAGCCACTTGTTGCACCCCTTAGGTAATGAGTATGCATGCTATCTGTAACCACTTGTTGCACCTCTTAGGTAATGAGTATGCATGCTATCTGTAACCACTTGTTGCACCTCTTAGGTAATGAGTATGCATGCTATCTGTAACCACTTGTTGCACCTCTTAGGTAATGAGTATGCATGCTATCTGTAACCACTTGTTGCACCTCTTAGGTAATGAGTATGCATGCTATCTGTAACCACTTGTTGCACCTCTTAGGTAATGAGTATGCATGCTATCTGTAACCACTTGTTGCACCTCTTAGGTAATGAGTATGCATGCTATCTGTAACCTCTTGGCCAGAGCGAAGGCATATTGTGCAATCCTATGTCTACCTACATCCACAGCAGCTGATGGTTCCCCCGCTGTCCTGCATATGGCTGTGGTGACCTTGCCAGTGGTGGTGGAATATGTGCCCCTTCCCTGTGGTGTTCCTGCAGCAGCTGTTGTCTCAGGATAATATTGTGTAGGATAGGATAGACAGTGAAAATTTCAGCTCAACTACTGGAATCTTACTGCAGAGCCCCTTGATGTATCTAGGCACTGAAACTGTGACTTTAGTAGCCCAAACCCACACTCTATGATATTTGTTTGTTTGAGCATGTGCCTCATTATAACGCTCCACCGTAGGTGTGTGCGCATTTCTGATGGACATCATTAGCCATGGTTTGAGTGCATACGTGCATCACCCAGTAAATGGCCTAGGGGAATATCTCCCCTGGAAAACCTCTGGTAGAGCTGAGAGTTGTGCCAGATATGGGAGTTGTGGTAACTCCTGGTGTTGCCAGCACACACATTTAGGATGATTCCCTTAGCTTTACTCTCAACTTGGCAGTTAATGGAGTGGAAGCCCTTTCTGTTTACGTAGACCATTCACAGTTCCCCAAGTGCTGCTTTGATCTCAATGTGTGTGCAGTCTATGGCACCAAAGCCTTCATGGAAGCATGCTATGGGGTAGAAATCCTGCATTGTTGTAGCTGTGCCCTCGCAGGTATGGGGCAAACATATGTAGTCACCGGCATGCTGTAGCACAGCATTCAGGAACTGATGTAGGATCTTGGATTCTGATGCCTGTGACACCTGCAGCATGTCCCCTGTCAGTTTCTGGAAGATTCCTATAGCTAAAATTCTAAGTGCTACACATACCTCATTCTCCACAGGTATTGCTTCCCTTCAGTTTGCCCTTGCACTCAGTTGAGGATGACAGAGGTTGCAGAGTTCCTGGATTGTGTCTGTATCCACCCTCTAGCACTCTACTATTTTCACCTCATGCAGTCCAGGAAAAGTTAAACAGGGTCTAAACACCCTTCTCCTTGCCTAAGGTCTATCAGGAGCAGCAACAGCATAGACTTGAGCCTGTTGATCACAAACATGCAGAAGAGCAGCAGCAGCCCCTAACAGTCTTTCCATGAAATGTAGTTTCCATGGCTGTATTCCGAGTTTTGAAATTCAAGGACAAAACCCATGTTGGGTGTACACGATTTCTTTATACCTTGTTGAATAGCTCCTCCATCTTGGATTGGTTGCATTGGTTGAATAGTATACAGTTCAGCTGCATATGTTGTAATTAGCATGCCACAATGTTTACTGGGTTTGCATGGTTCTACATACTGTGTACAGCCACTTACTGAATAGAAATCAGTGCTCTACTGTATGTGCACCATGGTATGAAGTGCACATAGCTTTAGTGAGCTGTGTAGGGTTTATTGAATTCAGTCCACTGTTTTATTTAGCAAATGGCCATCAGTATTTGTGCTACAAAGCCACAAAATGAGAAATAAATGTTTCAAATTAACTCTAAAGCTCTTGAATCATTGTAAAAATAAGGAAGAAAATAATGTGCACACTGACAGGAGTGAGCACTGTTTATGGTAATCGAGGAGAGGCAGACAAGTGGTGGGACACCAGAATGGCTGTATCAGGGCAGGTCCATTACCCTGTCTAAGGTCCAGCTTCACCAGGATCCAGCTATGCTAAGAGCTGATGTAATTAAACAAAGCACTTGAATTTATTTGCTTAGATTTGAGGCACAAAAGTGCACCTCTCACCAGCCCCACTTCTTTACTAAGTGTCTAGTCAAACATTTCACTTTTTTAAATGTCTATCATTTTGTTCTGCAGGCTACAAAAGTAAAACAGTTGAGAAATTATATTCAGCTGATGACCTTGTTCCCAATTATTATTGCTAACCTGCACAGCTGGCAAAACGGTGAGCATGTCTCCAATACAATAATGTTATTTGTTACCACCCGAAAGTACTTGAATAATGAACTATCTGGAATGATCTCAGTTCTACAAGAATATGTAATGCATTTTTAACAATTGTATGTTTTGTTCTTTGGGTTGAACTGCCAATCTCTTACACATTAAGCTGCTGAAAATGGCTTCCCCAAGTGCAACTAGAGGCATCTTAGTTAAACTCTGGTTTGTGAGAATAAAAAGGATAGACCTGGGTTCAGAACAAACTACCGATATTGTTCCTTCATGGTAGATATGAAAGGCTAAGCTATTCTGGTTGATTCTTCTGGCTCCACAAGTTTTTCACATCGTACTGACCATCTCCAATCTGCAGTTTTATAGCAGAAGTTGTACAATTATAAGGTATATTGCCTTAAAAGGTATATCCTCCTGTAAAGACGCAAGAAACTCTTCTGCCTAGTGACCACCTGTAGGTCCGGGATTGAGTACCCTACCTAAGTCTCCTGCCACATACCCTACCTAGGGACCAAATCCTATACAATTTTGGAAAAGCCTCCTCCTGTAAAGACGCAAGAAAGTACGTCCTACAGCTCTTCCAGGTTTTCACAACATTTTGTAAGCTTTTCTAACCCTGAGCTATTGTTAATCTCAAAGCAAGATCTGCCAGCAGCCGACCTTAGCTTCTCCCTTCCCCTCGACCACCAGCAACCATTAGTAACTCCATTTACCTGACTCACTCCACATCCACTAGCCCTGTCAGTAGTCCTGGTAGCAATTACCTGCTGAGTCCACTAGGTGGCTCCCTTCTACTAGAATTGCTTATCCATGCAAACTTTTTTTTCTACATACTAATTCCTATGTTTCCCACTATCTGCTAGCCTTTTGTGTAATTTCCACCCTTTTCCTTTCTCTGATATTCTCAGCCTTGCCCCACTTAGTCCTTACACTCCAAGCATTCCTCCATGTCCTTGGATTACTTACCTTTACTATAAGCATCTTACTGATTGTTTTCCACTCAACCTCTCTTCTTTGGCTCTTCCCACTCCATTCGCCCTGCGGGCTCACTCCGCTCCCCTCCCTACCCCCAATTCCCACCCACCCCCAGGGGTCCTACATTTAATTTGCCTCTAAACACGCCCCTTGTTTCTTCCTCCCAATCATATTCAAAGCTTCCCAAATTGTGCACCCACCCTGGACTTTACCACACCCACTTACCTACCATAACCAACCACACCCCTCTCTTACTATCACACCTAGAACATCACAGCCCTTACCACTTGCCCCACCCTCCCACATTACTTACACCATACAACCCACTATTATACTAACTCCATCCTCTAAGCAAACTTACAACTACACTACCATGACTACAACTATCCTCCAGACACAGCTGAAATTACCCATATCCTTTTTACTACTATCCTTTCTTATTACTACTTACTTCCTAACCTCCTATGAACACTCAATATCTATTTCTCTCTCACTTCCCTCAAAACACACCTGTACACCTACAACATCCCCATCCCCATCCTTCTTTCATACCTCTTCACAATCTATCTACCTTCTTGCCAAATACCACAGGCTACTACACTGCAAACTACTAAAATCCAAAACAAAGAAAATATTTGACACCTTCCTAAAACTTAGACCTGAAAACTATTTTACACTACTCCATCTATTACAAGATGGTGACATACACCCCAACCCAGGCCCACAAGATACTACAAACAAAACACATAAAAATCATACCAAACCCTTCTCTCTCTCATCTTCTACACCCTCTAACCTCCTTTCCTTGGACCATCTCAATATACGTAGCATCTGCAACAAAATTAGTCAACTCCATGCCCTACTAGAAGCACACAACTTTGATATTTTATGCTTATCAGAAACTTGGCTAAAGCCTTCAATCAAATACATTGAAATTACTCCACCTGGATATAACATTGTTAGACTTGATCGCACTTCCAGGAAAGGTGGGGGAGTAGCCATTTTATATAAAACATACCTAAGGCTTACTCTTCTTGACCTTACCCTTAACCAAAACAATAACGCAGAAATAATCTGCTCAAAAATACAAATCAACACTACTAAGGCAATAAACATCATCTGTGCTTATCTCCCCCCTGGAAATAACATCCCCACCTTAGAACAAATTCTTGAACAACTCTCTAATAAACTCCCACAAGAAACACTATTCCTTGGGGACTTTAACATTGATTGGAAATCATGTAATAATACTAATCCTACTTCTCACATAAACCTTTATGGTTTCAAACAACTCATTGATAGTCCTACTAGAATAAATAATAAAAGCAAAAGAGAAACCACCTTAGACTGGATTCTTACTAACTCCCCCCTGCAAACCTACCAAACTGGCATCCTTCCGGATGACCTCAGTGATCACTCTCTTACCTACGTCATTAGAGCTAAAATGAACCTGAACTTACCTACCACTCACAGAACACTATACTCCAAAAAACAATTTAATCCCGAGCAGTTTCAAACAGAACTTTCCCAATACAACTGGACACCTCTAAAACACCTCACACTTAACAAGGCTGTTGAACACTTCAATTCAGCATTCCTTGCAATCCTACATCAACATGCCCCAAGCCATACCATTAGAACAAGGACTAAAACAGCACCCTGGCTAACCTCTAATACTAAGCAAAGAATTATACTCAGAAATAAAGCTTGGAAAAAATGGCATACCTCTAGAAACCCAATAGATCATCAAACCTTTAGAGAGCTCAGAAACAGTACCAAAAAAGCCATCCTTTCAGATAAAAAGAATTATTACCTTGAACTTCAGCAGTCCACCAAAAAAGAACCAAAAAAGTTCAGGTCTACTATCAATAATCTACTTACCCCAGGCAAAGTAGTTACACCCAACCCAGAGAACTTAGAGCCTGATGATCCCTCTTTAATAGCAAATAACTTCAATACTTTCTTTACTACTTCCATACAAAGTCTAGCTAACCACTTATCTCCTGATACTTCTCAACTGCTCTTAAGTAACCTCAATGACTCTATTCCTCCCCTTCAACTCCAACCTATACCCACCTCCTATATACAATCTCTTTTACAAAAACTGAAACCCACTACCCCCTCAGCAGATAGCTTCCTGCTGAATTCCTCCAAGTAGCAGCTAAAGCTATTGCCTACCCTGTTTTTATCCTAATAAACCGATCCATAAAAGAAAGTACTTTTCCAGCAATCTGGAAGATATCATACATCATACCCTTACACAAAGGAGGTAAATCCACTGACCTTTCTAACTTTCGCCCTATAGCACTATTATCTCCACTAGCTAAAATCTTGGAAAAATGTATACACAAACAACTACTTAACCATCTCCTCCATAACAACCTACTAGCCAACACTCAACATGGATTTAGACCTTCACATAGTACTACCACTGCACTACTTTCTTTTACAAACACTATCAACTGTAACCGTAACAACAACAAACTAACCTCTTCTCTTTTTCTAGACCTGTCAAAAGCCTTTGACATGGTTAACCACACACTTCTTCTACACATACTTAAATCCCTAGCCTTGGATTTCTCTTCCTTAACCTGGTTCTCATCCTATCTCGAAAACCGACAACAAGCAGTACTCTGGAAAAATTCTCTATCTGCTCTACTACCTGTCTCTTTAGGAGTACCTCAAGGATCTATACTAGGCCCACTTTTATTCTCTATCTTTATTAATGATCTCCAGTCATCCATCCAAAACACTACCTGTATACAATATGCAGATGATTCTACCATAATTTGTACAGCCTCCTCTCAATCTGAACTCCAGTCTCTTACTCAATCTACCTTTTCAACCATTGAACAGTGGTTCCCAAAAAGATGCCTTCTCCTTAACCCCAAGAAAACTAAATTATTACTATTCTCACCTATCCACAAATCCCCTCTACTAAACTTTACTATTTCAGCAAGTGATAATTCCCACATTTCCCCTGACTCTACTACAAAACTGCTAGGTGTTACTATAGATAATAATCTTAACTATGATTGTCACATCAGTAACACTATAAAAGCAGTTAATAAAAAGATTGGTTCACTGTACAGAATCAAACCCTTCCTTACACCCGAAGCACAGATCACCTTAGCTCAATCACATCTGATCTCTACCCTATTGTATGCTTCCTCCATATACACTAATCTCTCTAAAAGCAACCTAAGGAAACTAACTACATCCTACCACAATATAGCTCGATTTGCCACAGCATCCCAGTATAGAACTCTCCACTGTCTAAACTTAAAACAACTGCACTGGTTGGAACTTCCTAACAAACTTATCTATCAACAACTCTTAATAGCACATAATATTCTATATCAACCATTAAAAACACCTGCTCTTAACAACCTCTTGACTCCCTACAATAACTTGAAACAGCTGCGCTCTGCCGAAAAGCTACAAGCCAACACTACTAGAATTACAAATTCTGCAGGTAACTGTCTTTTCTCCAACTCAGTAGGCAAAATATGGAACAACCTCCCCTCACATATCTCCTCTCTAGCTTCTCTTCATCTCTTTAAAAAAACAACTTTTTTTACATCTGAACAACTACTGGCTCTGCTCTTGTACCAATCCTGACTAACCTACTTTCTTCTGTCTACTAAAATATTTCCCTATGCTACATTGCAATCTTTCTCTCTGATCACAAATGACTTTACTGTACTATTGCTCTCATATAAAAAAAAAAAAAAAAAAAAAAAAAAAGTACAAACGATGTTTTTTATGTATATACATTTTAAACCACGTAATACTCTCATCCTCCTATATTTGTACTGAAAGTATTTAATGCCTTTCTTATTACATAGATGGTATTATTTGTTTTTATTACCTGACCTAGACTAATATCTCTGTATTTTGCTCATTACCTGTGACATTACTGTTTTCTGCATATGTTTATTTTGTATAACCTTGCTTTAAGCTGTGGAGCTTTTCTCCCCGGGCCTCCACTGAAAATGGACAATAATCCAGCTGGACTAGCCCGTTCAACAAATGTAAAATAAAATAAAAATAAATAAATATTAAGCTGTACAGGCAGTTGTAAAAGTGCAATTGTAACAGTGTAAACAAATATAACAGTTGATCAATAATGTTCTCCCAACTTTCCCTACTAGCAATATTTGAGCACTATTGGAAGGTTTTCTGTTAACTGTACATAATGGTTATGTCTACACCTGTATGCTTCTATACTGTGCTTGGTATTCATCTGTAAGTGTCTTTGTAATAATTATTGTTACTCTAATCATGTTATTCAACCATTGTTTACAATGTACTTAATTTCTGGAGCTTTTCTCCCTGGGCCACCGTTGAAAAAGAACACATGTCCAGTTGGACTTTTCCTGTAAACAAATGTAAAATAAATAAATAAACAACTGTATACTGTGCAGGAATCAGGTCACGTAGACAGTGAAAGATATGTGGGTATGATAAATTATACTGTTCTTATCGAATGGCTTGTAAAGAAACTGAACGCATTTTTTTTTTTTTCAAAAATTTTCAAGCCAGGTAACAGAATGAGAGGAAGATATAAAGGTTGGGGATTGGAGGTTTGGCATAATGGTTAAGGTGTTTACCTCACAAATAAAAGAATCAAAATTTGATTCTCACTAAGGAAAATTGACTAGACTTAAAGTAGTCCACAAGGGCAGCCAGCCTAATACCTACATAGAAACCCATATGCCATGTTTAGTCCATTGAAAATGTAAACAGAAATTTGTTTTCATCCTTGAAACATAGTTATAATATCTAAGAAATGCTTTACAGTAACTTAAATTCAGGACACTTATCAGTTTGGTATGTTATGTAGTAAGTCAGAGCTAGTCGTAAAAAATCAATGTTGAATCTGGTGTTATTTTCCCTCTTTGCCAGTTTTGCAGACTGCTATTTAACAAAATTTAGTGCCTATTAAACTTAATGCTAAGGATTTTCAGTAAACTCACATTTGACTCCATGCCAGAAGTCCTAAATTATTTCCTGTTAACTAACGTTTCAATTACTTTTAGTATATAGCAGAGCTAATGACAAAGAATTGTTTTCTTCCCTTTAGCACTGTCATAATCCCTTTAAAATAGTACTGAGACTGCATAAAAATAAGCAATTTCAGTCACTGTAATGTACCTTTCATTGACATTCACAAACAGTTAATTGAAATACCTTTCAGAAAAAAAGTGACACGAAGGAAGAAACATTGATATAAACTGGTTTATTTCCTTTATGTGGATCATCATTTGTTAGAACATACAGATTTTTTCATCTACAGTTTT